>NW_017673498.1:32419-36733 GCF_001879085.1 Nicotiana attenuata | reverse complement strand
TCGCCTATGAAAGGTGTCATGAGGTTTGGGAAGAAAGGAAAGTTGAGTCCGAGGTTTATTGGCCCTTTTGAGATCTTGCGGCGAGTTGGGGAGGTTGCCTATGAGCTTGCCTTGCCTCCCAGTTTGGCCGGAGTTCATCCGGTATTTCATGTTTCGATGCTCCGGAGGTATCATGGTGATCCGTCTCACGTGTTGGATTTCAGTTCAGTCTAGTTGGACAAGGATCTATCCTATGTTGAGGAGCCAGTGGCTATATTGGACAGACAAATCAGAAAGTTGAGGTCAAAGAACATTGCTTCAGTGAAGGTTCAGTGGCGGGTCAGTCGGCCGAGGAGGCGACCTGGGAGACCGAGCGGGATATGCGCAGCCAGTACCCTCATCTTTTCACTACTTCAGGTATAATCTCTATGCTCATTCGAGGACGAACGAATGTTTAAGTGTAAGAGGATGTAACGACCCGGCCGGTCGTTTTTGGAATTTACGCCCCGATCCCCCATTAACTGCTTCCCCTAAGTTCATTTCTGCTATTTTGGCTTGCCGGGACGTTCGGTGTTAGTATTCGGAGTGTTTTGGGACACTTAGTCCCTAAATGAGAGCTTAAGTGTAGAAAAGTGGTCCGTAGTCGGAACAGTGTGAAGACGACCTCGGAATGGAAATTTGATGGTCCCGTTAGCTCCGTTAGGTGATTTCGGGGTTGGGAGCTTGTTCGGAATGTATTTTCGAAGTCCGTAGCTCATTTAGGCTTGAAATGCCGAAGTTTGAATTTTTGAAGTTTCCGGTCCGATAGTGAGTTTTTGATCCGAGGGTCGGATTTGAATTCCGGAAGTTGCAGTAGCTCCGTCATGTCATTTGGGATGTGTGCGCAAAATTTCAGGTTATTTGGACGTGTTTTGGTTAGGTTTTTGATCGAAAGCGTATTTTGATCAAAGTTGAAGTTCTTAGGCTCAAATCCTTGTTTAATTCGAGTTTCCGGCGTTGTATTAGGTGGTTTAAAGATTGGTACAAGTTTGAATGAGGTATTAGGTGTTATTGGTGCTTTTGGTTGAGGTCCCGGGGGCCTCGGGATGAATTCGGATGGTTGACGGAAGGTTTTGAAGTTGAAGAGTTGCTGAAGACCTGCTGGTTTCTGTCATAACCGCACTTGCGGTTTGGGTTCCGCAGGTGCGGAGCCGCAGAAGCGGCCTGACCATCGCAGGAGCGGAATTGCGCTCCCTCAGCTTTTTTCGCAAGTGCGGAAGATCTACCGCAGATGCGGTTACGCACCTGCGAGGCCTCTATCGCAGATGCGGCTCTGGTCCTTTGTGAGAAACCGCAGAAGCGGTAAGTTGGCCGCAAAAGCGGGACCGCAGAAGCAGTCCCTTGTCCGCAGAAGCGGAAGTACTTGTGCAAATATAGAAATTTCGAGGGTTTGATTTCATAAGTTAGAAAAATCAATTTGAGCTCGGGTAAGGGCGATTTCCAGAGGATTTTGAAGAGGAGATTATTGGATAACGTTTCTTTAATCCCTTCTAGTTATATTTCATCATTTTGTAGTTAAATCCATCATTAAAATTCGAATTTGGGATCAAATTGGAAGAATTTGGGGTAAAACTTCTTAGACCAAACTATTGAGTTTTGAGTGGGCATTTGACCTCCGATTTGGGAGATTTTTATATGGTTAGACTCGTGAGAGTACGGGGGTTCTTAAAATGCGAAAATTATTCGATTCCGAGACGTTGGCTTGAGGGGCATTTTGGTCATTTTACCTATTTACGCGCCCTAGCTTTAAATTTAATAGTGGAATCAGTTGTTTGCAATATTACTTACGATATGAAATTGAATTGAATAGATTTGGGCCATTTGGAGTCGGATACTCGTGGCAAAGGCGTGGTTCCTAGTTGATTATTGAGCCGGTTCGAGGTAAGTGGCTTGTCTAACCTTGTGTGGGGGACTTTTCCCCTTAGGGTTGTTACTTGATATTTTGAGTGCCTTGTACGTGAGGTGACGGGCGCGTACTTGAGCCGATTGATGGAAAATCCGGTTTTTACTTAAGTTATTGAGATTTGGTTTCTTTCTTACTTGCCTTATTCTACTTGAAATTATAACTTGTGCTAGATTAGGAAAAACATGTTTAGTTGACTTGATTGCCTAATTGCTTGAGTTGTTTGACTATCCTACGTGGAGCATGCTAGGCTAGTTCTATCTGTGTTGTATTTCGTACTTCATTCCTTGGTATATTTCTGGCTGTGGTTGCGCATTTACATTGGGACTACGGATGTGGGATTCCGGTAGCTCCCCCCCTGTTTGTTTACTTTGGGACTACGGGTTCGTTTCCCGGTAGATCCCCCTGCACTTTTACTTTGGGACTGCGGGTTAGATTCCCGATAGATACCCCCTGCATATTGATGGTTGGACTACGGGACGGTATCCCGGGAGATCCTTCGGTTTGGCACATGAGTTGGACTACGGGACGGTATCTCGGGAGATCCACTTGACAGTTGAGGAAGAGCTACAGGACGGTATCCTGGGAGACCCTCATTGTTATTCTTGGTATTGAGCTGTAGTCATTCTCTGTCCATTTTGTTCATTTGTGTAGTTGTTATTATTCCGTTAGCCTTTCTTATCTCACTGTTGTACTCATTATTTCTGTCAGATTTTTGTACTGTTAATTAATATTATATTTTAACTCAGTAGGGCCCTGACCTTCCTCGTCACTACCCAATCGAGGTTAGGCTTGGCACTTACTGAGTACCGTTGTGGTGTACTCATGCCCTTCCTGCGCATGTTTTTCATGTGCAGATCCAGGTACCTCTTCTCAGGCGCACTATCCTTGAGGCGAGGAGATACACGGAAACTTCGAGGTATATCTGCAGCGTCCACAGAACAAAGAGTCTCCTTCCTTATTCTAGTTGTAGAGTCGTTACCCTATCATACTTTTGATGTAGATATTCTGGAGATTAGAGTACTTATGGTAATTCTATTAGCCTGTGTTTCCCGTGAGTTTCTGGGTTTTGGGATTGAGTTGTAGACTTCCGCATATCTTTAGAGTTGTATAGGCCGGGCGGCCTTATATTCAGTTGTTATTTTTCATATGTTCAGTTTTAATTGATTATTCCTCAAGTTAAAAGGTTATTTCCGCACTGTTAGGCTTACCTAGTTGTAGGAACTAGGTGCCATCACGACATGTTCATGGAGGGTGAACGGGGATCGTGACACGATCGTGGTTCCCACAGCGACGTTATGATATGCTAACAACTAATATGGTAGAATCAATGAATTCTGTTTTACTAAAAGGGAGAGAAATGCCTATTTTAAGAATGTTAGATTTCATCCAAGAAAAGTTGGGAGAGTGGTTTTACGAACGGAGAAAAAAGGCAAAATGAAACTTTTCACAGAGTATCAATATGAGCAGAAGAAGAGATGACTAAGAAGATGGACTTGGCTTGCAAAATGTTTGTGAGTATATTTATTAACTTCAGCTTTTTATATGTGTTGCAGTGATTTACTTCTTACATTTAAAAATGTTCATACTTTTTCTTTTTGAAGCAAAAATACACTAATATAGTTTGTCTTAATTTTTTATTCCTTGTTAGGTGTTCAACCTTGACTCAATGTTGTTTAGAAACAATAGTGAAGGAATCGAATTCATTGTGGACTTAAAAAAGGGAACTTGTGACTGCCTGGAATTCCAACTTGATGAATTGCCCTGTCCACATGCAATTGCTGCTATTAATAAGAGATATTTGCAGAAATCTGAGATCGCAAAACCTCCCGATGTAGAGATTTTACAAGGAAGAAGACAAAAGAAGAGGCATATACCTGCGACTGAATCATCAGTACCATTCAAGTCTACCAAATGCAGTCGATGTAAACAAGTTGGGCATAACAGAACAACTTGCTTGTCTTCTCCAACACCTCATCCATATTCCAAGAAACACACTGAAAAATACTCCAACCTTCAATAATTCTTGGTCTGAATTTAGACTTTCTTTATTGTATGACATAATTGAAATGCGATTTTTTTCATAGGAATAAAAGAAATAAGCTCTTGGACAATTTTATATACTGCTAAAGTACAAATCACTCATTTTTGTTGCGCAGGCTTACAGGTTTGGTTGCATTTTAAAAAAGTACGCAATGACTTCTGCGAGAAAAAACTTCAGGTTACAGTATGTGAAATACATATCCTTAAACAAACACACACACACACACACATACAAACACACACACACACACACACACACACACACACACACACACACACACGCATACAACACAATAAAACGAACGCAGTAACAACAAACGCTGCAGCATCTACTAGCTAGTAAGTTAGTA
>NW_017673498.1:24141-29614 GCF_001879085.1 Nicotiana attenuata | reverse complement strand
TTCATTATCAGCAACGAGTGAGTTAGAGTTGAATTGAATTGGTTTGGATAGGAAATGAGACACTTAGTCTCTTTAAGGAAGGCTTAAATTGGAAAAGTCAACCGGAAGTTGACTTAAGAGTTAGAAGGTTCGGATGTGATTTCCGATGATCCGGTTAGCGTTCGGGAGATGATTTGTGACTTGGGAGCATGATCTGAATTGGTTTTGGAGGTCCGGTGTAGAATTAGGCTTGAATTGACGAAGTTAGCATTTTGGCGAAATCCGGTTGATAGGTGAGATTTTGATCCGAGGGTCGGAATGGAATTCCGAGAGTTGCAATAGCTTCGTTAGGTGATTTTGGATATGTCTGCAAATTTTCAGGTCAGTCGGACGTCGCTTGGTTGGGTTTTTGATCGAATGCGAGTTTCGGAAGTTTTTAAAGAACTTAGGCTTGAATCCGATGAGAATCGATAATTTTAGTATTGTTTGATGTGTTTTGATGATTGGAATAAGTTTGGATAATGTTTTAAGTCATGTTGGTGCTTTTGGTTGAGGTCCCGGGGGGCCTCGGGATGATTTCGGATGGCTAACGGGGAGTTTTTGGAATTTCATACAGCTGAAGGCATGCTGTTTCTGGTATTCTCGCTTCTGCGGGTCTTGGACCGCAGAAGCGGAGCTGTGATCGCAGAAGCGGTCCTTGAGGGCTTGGCAATTTCCGCAGAAGCGGAAGGCAGTCCGCAAAAGCGGACATCGCAGGAGCGGGTGGTGACCGCAGAAGCGGTCCTGAGGATTTTAAGTTAGACCGCAGAAGCGGTTATTTTGCGCAGAAGCGGGAGCCGCAGGTGCGGTATCCCAACCGCAAAAGCAAAACCTGGCTGAGTTTAAGTGAACAGTGTTTTCACGATTTTGAAAGAGAAGAAACATTTTGGACTTCGGACTAAGGAGATTTTGGGCGATTTTTGAAGAGGGTTTCGAGGGCTATCATCAGGTATGGATTCTTAGACTTAGATTATGATATTATGGTGTAAAATCATGGATTTACACTGAAAATCCAAGGAATTAAAGGTTAAAAATGGAAGTTAGGGTTTGAGAAAATTATGATGTAAAAATGGAATTTGGAGGGTCAAACGAACTCCGATTTTGGTAAATTTTATATGTATGGACTCGTGGCGAGACGAGGAATCCGGTGATGTGAATTTCGTAATTTTTCGAGAAGCGGGCCCGGGGCTCGGGTTTTGCTAGTTTTGAGATTCTTGCTAATTTTCGATTGTTTTTGATTGGGTATTGTTCCCTTAGCATATTGTGATGTATTCGCTCTGGTTTTGGTTAGATTCGACACGCGCGGAGGTCGATTGAGGGGCAAAGGCATCGCGAGCTAGGGATTTCACCGGTCCGAGTGAGTAATACTTGTAAATGGTATCCTGAGGGTTTGAAACCCCGGATTTGCACATCATAGTGCTGTATTGTGGTGACTTGCACGCCAGGTATGAGCGTGGGGTAGAGCACCGTTGGGGATTGTGACTTAGTCCGTATTGGTTTTATTGCGTAATTGACTGAAACTACTTGTTATCATCATTATTTGGGTTGATTGCTATATTTGGGCTTCGTGCCAATTGTTTGAATCCTTCAGGGATCGATAACTGTTTTTGCATTACTTTGCATATTATTTTATCACAGTCCAAGGTTTAAAATACTGTTTCGCAAACTTAGCTATCTTTCTAAGATTTGGAAACCTAAATGATATTTTACTGACGTTTTGATTTGAGACTGTTATTTTACTATTGCCCAAGGGGCTTATGTGTATTTCTGGACTGAGGATGGATCGGGCTGCGCGCCGCAGCGGTGTGATATTGACATTGCGCTTGGGTTGTAGGAGCCCCTCCGGAGTCTGAACCCCCACAGTGAGCGCGGGTACCCAAATGGATCGGGCTGCGCGCCGCAGCGGTCATATGCATTGCATTGCATTCATGCATTGGTTCCTGTTTGTACTACGTGTCATGACATTTAGCACTCTCATATCATTGGCATCCATGCTGTTGCTTGTACTGTTTACCAGACGCCCTGGTGTTAACTGTTTGTGGAGTGCTGTGCCCGAGGGGCTGACTTATGTGCGGACTTGCACTATCTGATTACGCATTCATTTGCTTGACTGTTGGAAAAGGATATTTTCAAAAGAGGTTTTTAAACTGAGCCAGATATTTTCTAAAGGATTTTTTCACGGTTTTACTGTTTTTCTCAAAGGGTTGTACTGTCCTATATAGCATGATGGAGTGCTCTTACGTGATTTCTTGTCTCTCAGTTATTATTTACTCTTATTACCACTGAGTTGGAAGTACTCACTTTACTCCCTGCACCTCGCGTGCAGTTGCAGGTATTGCTCACCCGGTAGCGGGTGATTAGCGGACTGAAGGTAATACTAATGTAGCCGAGCAAGGTGACCGCCAGCGTTCGCGGCACCGGATGTTGTCTTTTGTTTTCCAGAAGTTTTACTTGTATATATTTATTGGCATGTAGTTGTGTTAAGGTTTCCTTAGATGCTCGTGACTTGTGACACCCCGGTCGGGTAGTAATTAACAGTTTCTAATGCCATTAAGTTGTATCTTCTATTCATTTATGTTTAATAATTGTTAGTGAAAGGATTTGGGTTAGTTGGCTGGCCTTGTCTTCACGAGAGGCGCCATCACGACTGGGTATGGGAATTGGATCGTGACAAGTTGGTATCAGAGCCTAGGTTACTAGGTCTCACAAGTCATGAGCAGGTTTAGTAGAGTCTCGCGGATCGGTACGGAGACGTCTGTATTTATCCTCGAGAGGCTGCAGAACCTTTAGGAAAACTTCCCATTTTTGGAATTCTTATCGTGCGTACTTGATTCAGCTTGAGATATAACTCTTGAAATTCCTTCCACACGTCTGTATGCGCACGTGAGCGCTCAGTATTATATGTGCCTTGATGGTTTGTGATTCCCCGATCAGGGGCGAGATGTAGTCTTTGTGAGTATGTTGGGCCAGTCTGGAGGACTTGAGGCCGGATCCTTGCCTATGGCCTGAGCACCGAGGTGCTGATTGTGTGAGCAAGTGTTTTGAACTTATATGTTCAGTATTGCCCCTATTAGCCGGAATGGCGGTTTGGTATTCATGTGATGAGTATGTTAGTACTGCGAGATGTAATTATATGACTTGGTAGTGACGAAGAGGTCTGTTGGATAATAGATGAACTGTTAAGTGTTCGATTCCTATTGTGATTTGATGTGTAGCCCGAATTAAGGGCGCGTGAAGAACATTGTCGTACCTCCTAGTTGGGAAGTGAAGTGCAGTGCATGCGGCGGTATGAGTTCGGACTCAGGAAGACTAATGACTGAGTAACGTATATGATGGTGAAAGGTATGCTGAAGTACTAAATTGAGGCGAAGCAGGGGTCATCTCCTGCAGAGTGTTCTTGAGTGGTATGGTCCTTACGTGTATGTTAGAAGATCTCATGTGTAATTGAATGGTATGTGTTGAAATTAAAAAAAATCGGGTCGCTTAAGAGAGTGGACTCAGTTGATGTGGGGATAAATGCGAGGGTTGTAGAGGATTTCAGTACTAGATGATTTGTGTTTTCACAAACTTGTAGGTGATTTGAGTTTAATCTCACTATGACATTGTGGCATCATTAGGGTAAAAGTGTTATGAGTTGTTAAGTGTGTCTTGATATATGGCTTCGAGCCAAGTTGGGAAGGTTGCTGTTGATTAGCTGATTGCACGGTTAGATGCTATGTTGGTTACGTCTCGAGGTATGCTGGCGAATCGGTTCTAGTTGCAGAAATTGAGCCGAGGATGGGCGAGTGAAGCAAAATTTTGACAAAGGTTATATTATGTTCCATAGGGTATGAGAATTTCGGAATGTCTAGAGTTGTTGTTGGTAAAGAATGCTCGGTGCATAGAGCAGGAAGTTGCTTGGTTGTATTGGGATGAGGGTCTCATCTTACGATATCGGAATGTCAATAAAGCACGAGTGGTTCTGTTCGTTAAATCAGGCAATTTGCAGATGAATAAGAGAGAATGACTCTCGAGAATGGTTTTAATGTGTTCAAGAATCTACATGTAGCACTCAGGTGTTTTAAGGTGGTGTATGTGACTAAAGACAGTGTTTTCAATAGAAAATATCAAGACTTGTGGTATTTTTATGTTGATCATGGGATCCTATGTGTCGGTACCTGGAAAGTAAAGGAAGCGAATTTAGATTCGCAGAAAGTTCTTCAGAGTAAAGTATTCTAGAATGTGGTATTTCTGGGAAACAATTGAGAGAGTATTCAGTGGCCTATGGGTCTTAGACAGTGTGGTCTTATGTTCGAGTCTCGTGCGGTAAGCTTGGATTGAGGCATTGTGATGCTACAGCGAGGGAGAAATATCAACTGGATGATGAATCAAAAAGGGGAATTAGATAGATGGAATAGCTTGATAGTAGACCGAATCGGTATGGTAAGGATGTGATTAATTCTTCGTATGTGTTCGAGGTAATGGGCTTTTACAGGTATTGTGCAGCAAGGCTCTTGAGTCCTGACAGCTTGCTTAGCTTGGTTCGGGTAGAAGGATTCAGTCCTGGCAGTTTAGCTTGTGCAATGGAATTGGGGGAGAGTTCTTGATAAGTTTCACCGTGGTTTAGAGGTGTATAAATTGCCTATGGGCATGCGAAGCATGGAATGTGTAATGATTTCTCTTCTTGATGGGATTGATGGAGAGTTCTTGACTAGTGGAGTACGTAGATGTTTGTGGTTAGGAAGGGAGATGGAGTTCTCATGTTATACTAGTGTGGTATGGTATATGCGATATGTGGTGGAAGATTGGGGATTCATAGTGGAAGTCGAGCGGGAAGAGTAATCGGATGTTGCTCGGTAAATGGAGTGTGGGTTATGACCTATCAGGTGGTGTGTCGTATGTTGTTTATTTCACCGTGGGTGCAATGAATTGCCTTGGTTTCAGACATCAAATTGTGTGTGGCTGTCGAATTTTGATCACAGTATCTTGAGGTGCTCCATGTGTAACAGTGTTTGGATAGGATCGCGCATTGTAGCGAGGCTGCATTGAGTTATGACCTTTCGGGGTAGATTCAGGTGTTCTATTTCTATGATGTGAGACGGGGTCTCAGCCTTCTGTTGTGATGATACTGATGAGCTTGAAGTACAACTCTTTTGTTTGAGTTATTTTCATGATTTGAGTATATTCAGGTCGTTTCTTGTTGGTACGCGTATTATGCAAGTTGTGGCTTAGGCCTGTGTTGAGGTATCATATCACCAGAGTGGTGTGTTGGGTTCGAGGTGATCGTTAGAGTCATTAATGAATACGAACAGAATTGATTGCAGCTTGTTAGAGAGATAATATCAAGGTATAGCCCGGAAATCTGTTGTGATATTAGTCAAAGGGAAGTGGCTTAATGAATGGTGGATCTGAGGAATAGTTACGATTTATCGCGTGTTTCATTTGTTGATGGCAGTATATGGAAGTGTTGGAATAA
>NW_017673498.1:0-24041 GCF_001879085.1 Nicotiana attenuata | reverse complement strand
AGACCATGATGTCCTGGGCCATGAAGCGTATGATAAAGGATTCGCAGGCCATGAAATGATGTTCTCGGGCTATGAGGATGGTGCCTCCGAACCATGACGCCTTTGAATAATGATATGCAAAAGATTGAAAGAGATCCTCAGGCCATGACATGGTGTTCTCGGGCTATGAAGATGGTGCCTCCAAATGATGACGCCTTTGGATAAGTTGGCGATATTTTAGCCCATGAAAGATGCAGTATGTGGCGATCTTTCAGCCTATGAAATGCAGTATGGGCGATCTTTCAGCCATGCAAATGTAGTATGCGACGATCTTTCAGCCGTGCAGATGCAGTATGTGGCGATCTTTCAGCCATGCAGATGTAGTATGTGGCGATCTTTCAGCCATGCAGATGCAGTATGTGGCGATCTTTCAGCCATGCAGATGCAGATGGAGACAGGGTTTAGTCTCGGAAGGCAGAATGGTAGCCTTATGCAAATTGGAAGGCAGAATGGTAGCCTTATGCAATGCAGATGCAGATGGAGGTAGAGCTTAACCTCGGAAGGCAGAATAGTAGCCTTATGCAAATTGGAAGGCAGAATGGTAGCCTTATTCAAGAAATCAAATGACAGAAGAGTTTTCTTAGCTGATGGCAGATTGCGGCGTGGTGATTACTGGGAGCATTATGACATACGGAACATTACGGGTGCGTGCTGATAGCAAATTTTGGCAAGTGCAACGGTTTAGAGAGTCGTATTCTTGAACAATGTTTGTTCCATGGGCATACAATATGTTCAATGACTTCGTAATCCTAGTGCCAGCATCCAAAGAAAAATCGTGAGTTTTGTAAGGGGGAAGGTTAGTTCGTATCCCTGCTGGCTTTGCTTGATGCATTCGGCTTCGGTCTGGTGATACCGTCTGTATTGTTGGGGTAGCGTTGCTAAACAAAGCAGTTTCAATAATAATCATGCATGATTTTGTAAAATATGGCATAAATTAAAAATAACTTTCAGATGAACCAACGACTGCGACGTAGTTCATGACATTGCAACCTCTCCTGTTACGGAATTTTGAGGGTTCTCCTCAAAATTGTGCCCCAGTTTGATGGGTTGATGCTTCTAACTGTTGCTCATGTGGCGATCGGCTGAAATTAATTCGTAATTTTGAGGGTCCTCCTCAAAATTCTGCCCCAGTTTCCAATTGCGGGGAGAAATGAAAATTTTACTGAATTGTGATCGAACCCATAGGGCTGCCTACGTATCCCCTCTTAAATGGGTATCAGGTCAGATGTAGTTCAATTTACATCATATAAGGAAAGCATAAAGTTTACACATAGTAACGCTTGACTGCATCTGAATTGATCGGCTTTGGCCAGACTTCTCCGTCCATTTCTACAAGTATGAGGGCTCCTCCTATCAAAACCCGGTGAACCATGTATGGGCCCTGCCAGTTGGGAGAGAACTTCCCTTTGGCTTCATCTTGATGCGGGAAAATTTTGTTTAACACCAGCTGCCCCAGTGTGAACTGTCTTGGCTTGACTCTTTTGTTGAAGGCTCTGGACATTCTGTTCTGATAGAGTTGACCATGGCAGACTGCGTTCAGTCTCTTTCCGTCTATAAGGGCTAGTTGCTCATAACGACGTTTTACCCACTCTGTGTCGTCGATCTCAGCTTCTTGTATGATCCTTAGGGAAGGAATTTCTACCTCAGCAGGAATGACAGCCTCTGTACCGTAAACCAGCATGTATGGGGTTGCCCTGGTTGATGTGCGGACTGTGGTGCGATACCCCAGTAGAGCAAATGATAACTTCTCGTGCCACTGTCTATGCTTCTCTATCATTTTCGTCAAAATCCTTTTGATATTCTTGTTGGCGGCTTCTATAACTCCAGTCATCTGAGGCCTGTAGGCTGTGGAATTCTTTCTTCTATGATGTCGATAGGTTAATGCTGATTCGTGTTTCTTTGACGTTTTCGACATCTCCCAGGTTGACAATTTCGGTCTCGTCCAGGTTGGATTTAGGTCTATTTTCAAAATTCTCAACTTCCTTGACAATCTCGTTAGGCATGTCATCTTCTTCTGAATCAATGTCCGTTTGTTGCGTTGTCTCATTGCATGTCACACTCATTAGTTCATCAAGATACGTAATAGTGATGCTGTATTGGTAAAGTAAGGAGGAAAACGATAGCAATAAATATTAATTCATAAGAAAAATCAAACATGCTTTTGATAGATTGAATAATTGTTTTGAACATTGAAGATCTTATTGCGGAAATTGAAAAATGCGAAAAGAAAATCATTTAGTAAATAAAACAGTGAATAGTGCTTGTTTTAGACTTGCTACCCCGAGGCTCGTCGGGCTCTGGTTGTCCTGATGGTCCAATTTTGGAGATATGCTCCTCTGCTCACAGCCTGTATGGAAGGTCCTCCCTCCCCCTCCTCCTCGAGAATAACACAACAGTCCATGTCACTGTCCTGCTGCGAGTGCTTCTTCTTCATCTGACCCATAAATAATGTCGGCCTATTGGAAAGTCTGCTCCAGATGCGGTATTGGCTGCTCTAATGGGTAGTAAGGACCGCGCCATGGTGGCGACCAGCTATTGAATTCTTCCCAGGTGTATTCATATCCCAAACCGAAGGTAGTGCCATATTTCTTGAGTTTTATGGGTTTAGAGATCCCTTGGAGGTTCTTGCTGAGCCCTTTGCCAGGTTTGTACCCACTCCATCTCAGTATACTCTCGATTTTGTTATCCCACCATTTGTCTTTGTCGACAACATTGGCCCGCTAGATGTGGTGGTAAGTCTCTCCACCCAGCTTCCTTCTACCCCCGATCGTCGGAATGGTCTAGCGACTGTATATAGGGTTGCTACCGTCGTCGTGAATGATCACTTTCTGGTGATTCTATTCGAACTTTACTGCCTATTACAGCGTTGATGCTACGGCCCCAGCAGCATGAATCCATGGTCGTCCTAGCAGCAAGTTGTAAGACGCTAGCACATCTATCACCTGGAAATCAACCTCGAACCAGGTTGGTCCCATCTGCAGGCATAGACTAATCTCACCGATGGTGGACTTCTAAGAACCATCAAAGGCTTTCACATTGATTGCTCCATCCATTATCTCATGCAGCCCTTTGCCCAATTTCTTGAGTGTTACCAGCGGACAAATGTTAAGATTGGAACCTCCATCGATCAGGATCCTGGTGATGAAATAATCTTCGCATTGCACGGTGATGTGCAGTGCTTTGTTGTGACCTAGCCCTTCAGGTGGCAGCTCGTCCTCATAAAAGGTGATCTTATGGCTTTCCAGCACTTTTCCTACCATATTAGCCATTTCCCCGCCAGTGATGTTACTTGGTACGTATTCTTCACTCAGCACCTTTAATAGAGCATTCTTGTGTATCTTGGAATTTTGCAGCAAAGAGAGGATGGATATTTGTGCTGGCGTCTTGTTTAACTGGTCGATGATCGAATATTCCTTGGCCTGTATTTTCCTCCAAAGGTTGTCCGGACCTGTCTCAATGAGGGGTGGCCGATTGGAGGCCTGCTTGCTTGATTCAGCTAGATGTTCAGGGGTATAGACTCTACCAGTTTTCGTCATACCCTGTACTACGACCGTTTATTCAATCCTGACCTTGCCCTTCCTTCTCGCCTCGGCTGTATAATCCCAGGGTACAGTATTTGTATAGAAGGGTGGCATGGCTGACATCACCACTGGGATCGACGCGACTATCCTCACTTCGAATGGAACATGTGCCTTGGGTGGCAAGACTACAACCTCAAATGGTGCGGGTGCATTAGCCGGAGATGTGAATTCAGCCTCAATTGGTGCCGGTGCTTTTGCGGATGACGCTGCTTCAAGTTCGAGAGGTATAAACATGTTCACCTCGTCGTCCTCAGACGGTTGGATTTGAACTATGATCAGATTTGAACTAAAATCATATGATAGTCTGAAACTCAGAGGAGAAGTCATTTAAAAGAGGTTAAGAAAACATAGTCTTGAAGACGAAGAGTCATTTTGGAAAAATCGGGAAAAATCTTTGAGGAAAACACTTAAAAGCTCATAATATACACAGATCTAAAATGGATTTAAAAGAAATCGGAAAATCTTTAAAGTTAGGGTTTCGGAGAACCCATAGAAGGTGAGAAAACCTTGAAAAGTTACCGGTTTTAGTCGGAAAAGTCATAGATCTTACTCGAATGGCCATGGATGGCCGGAAAATGGCATGAGAAACAATGGGAGGCGAGTGAACCGCCTCTGGTTCACTTGAAGGCCTCAAAACCATGACACACATTCAAGAGGGAGACATAAGGCTGGTAGGTGGCGAGGACACCATGGATTCAGTCAAGGAGATGACAGGAGAAGGTGGATGAGGTTCATCGGAGAGGAGGGGAGAGGAGAAGGTTCTAGAGAGAACCAGAGATAGAGAGAGAGATGAGAGACCAGTTGAGAGAGAATGAGAGCGGGAAATGAGAGATGGGGAGGGGGGGTAGTCTTTAGGGTTTAATTTAGGAAGGGGGAATGGGGACCGTTGATCTGAATGATCAACGGTCAAGATTTGAACGGGGTAGGTGGGTCGGGTATGGCCTGGGTTTTGGGCTTGGGTCTGGTGGGTTTTTTAATTGGGTTTGGGGTCCGTTTGATTTAGGCTAGAATTGAAAGTCAATTTTGGCTATAAGTTAAATAGCCGTTTTTCCCATTTAGTTTATAAAAAATAGTAGATAATTTCTGGAAAAAAAAATTAAAATGCTAAAATACTTTATAATACATAATTAGAAATTTAAAAATACATTATCCAATTATATGCGTATAAAACATAATCAAATCTGAAAAGGTTCAATATTGCAATTATGCGCGATTTAGCTTTAAAAATACTAAATATAATTACAAAAATATGTAAAAATTACCTTAGCCATATCTTGGCATAAATATAGAAATTCAATAGATGAATTATCAAAAATAATAATTTTGAAAATAATTATTGGGGATTTTATGGATAAAAAGGAAAAAAAAAATCAATTTAAAACCCTTAAAATTATGAAAAAAATAAATAAAACCTTGGGCTTGCTTATATATGCATGTATATGCTATTTTGAAGGTATTTTGCATATTTAAAATATATAGGAAAAAATTGGGTATCAACAAATAGTTGATAAAGGCAAAGCTATAGGAAATAGGATTGATCTGGATCTGGTAATCTTTCCAGCATTATCAGCCATAACAATGAGGAATGCCTGTGAGCCATTATAAAGGGGAAATTGGAGTACTAGCACCTTACCACCTCACAAAGGTAGGGGTAAAATGACTTGCCAATGAAGTGGTTATTCTGGAACATTAGAGGGGTAAATAAGAGATATAAATAAAAAGAGTTAAAAAAGTATATCAGTAGTCAGAGAATAAAGCTAGCAGTTATAGTTGAAACAAGGGTTAAAGAACGTAATGCTAGTAGGATCATGCTAAGAGTAACTCCAAGGTGGAACTCTGTTACAAATTATTAGTATGCTTCAAATGGGAGAGTATGGTTTACCTGGGATCCCCAATGGTACACTGTTACTTTACTAAGTGCCGCAGCTCAGTTTATTCATTGTTTGGCGCAGGATAAGATGGGGGTGGTAGGATGTGGAGTTATAGCTATATATGGATATAATACTGTAGAGCAAATAAAGCAATTGTGGGATGGACTAAAGGGTGTAGCAGTAGGAATTACCAAACCTTGGCTACTATGTGGGGATTTCAATGTTGTGTTGTACTCTAAGGATAGATTGATGGGTAATCCTATCACTTATATATAAGTCCAAGATTTTGCTCAGTGTGTGACTTCTTTAGCCTTAAATGAGCTGACATGGATAGGAGAGTACTATACATGGTCAAACAAACAGTATGGTGCAGACAGGATAAGCAGCACGATTGATAGAGCATTTGGTAACTATGAGTGGATGATTTAGTGGGGTCATGTGATTACTGAGTATGGTCTTCCATTTATTTCTGATCATAGCCCCATGCTACTCACTCTTTTCTCAGCCGCAAAACATGGAAAAATACCTTTCAGATTCTTCAACATATGGGCTGAGCATGACAGTTTTGCTGCAATTGTGGAAAAAGTTTGGAAACAGTCTCATGCTACTTGCAAGATGAAGAACATTTGGTTGAAGTTGAAGGCATTAAGGCCATTGTTCAGAACTTTGAATAATGAACAATTTCGAACCATTAGTATGAAGATTGAACAGGCAAGAGTGAACTTAGAAGATGTACAAAGAAAGATCACTGCAACATGTAATGATTCACTGCCTGAAGAAGAAAGGAATATACTGCAAAATTTAGAAAAGTGGTCCCTTATAGAAGAAAGTGCATTGAAGTAGAAGGCAAGAGCAAAATGGATCAGACTGGGAGATTCAAACACTAAGTACTTTGCAACAATCATGAAAGAAAGAAGCCAGAAGAAACAGTTAAATGAGCTTATTGCACTCACAAGTAATAAGCTTACCCACCCTGATAGCATAAAGCAAGAAGTTGTTGAATTCTACAAATCTCTAATGGGATCAGCAGCTCATTCATTCCCTGCTATGAATATATTGATTATGAGAAATGGTCCTGTCTTATCACAACAACAAAAGATTGCTCTTTGTGCTGAGGTTACTGACAAAGAGATTTATGCTGGCCTGTGTGATATTGATAGTGATAAAGCACCAGGAATTGATAGATACAATCCCTATTTCTTTAAGAAGGCATGTGTGATCATTAAGGATGAAGTTATTCAAGCTGTCAAAGATTTCTTTAATACTGGGAAACTATATAAAGATGTAAATTGTACTACACTCACATTGGTGCCTAAAATGCCTAATCCTAGCACAATAAAAGATTACAGACCAATCTCCTATTGCACCATGCCCTATAAGCTGATATCTAAAGTGCTAGCAGCCAGAATATAGCAAGTTATTGCATCTGTCATCTGTGAGGCACAAGCTGAATTTATCCCTGGTAGGAGAATTGCTGATAACATCATACTAGCACATGAATTAGTGAAAGCTTACACAAGGGGAACATTTTTGACAGATGCATGATTAAAATTGATCTTTAAAAAGCTTATGATTCAGTTGAATGCAGTTTTCTGGAGCAAGTCATGATTGAGCTACGATTCCCTATGAGGTTTGTGATATGGATAATGGAATGTGTTACCACAGTTAACTACACTATCATGCTTAATGGAGAACCCACCTATTACATTTCGCATTTTCGTACGTTAAAAATTTCGTCTTTAGTTAATTGACGTAGACTCAAGAATGAAATTATCTTGAGGTTAACGTATTTACGCTATTTATAACAAGCGATAAGTAAGTGTCATGAAGGATAAATGGTACACGAATTAAAGAAAACGAGTTTCGTTGAAGGTTACCGATTTGGGATAAAATACGGGTCGAACGTTAATATCCGATAATTATGGACTAGTACCATACAAGGTACTATATGACCACGATAGTATGATGTATAAAGTCTATTAAAAATAAATAAGTAGAAATTTAAGTAATTTGAGGCAATTTTTAAATTATACGGGTAATTGATTAATTACCAGGTAGCGGGACATTACCTAATTAATTATTAAATTATAAGATGATACGTGGCAGCAAGGAAGCTCAAAGCATATGACTAATTAGTCATGTAAGATCAGTGGCATCTACGTGTATAACTCTTAAATAACAAAAGATATGTATCAAGATTGGTCTCTTTTAATAGATTGATAAAACTTTGGGCGAGAACAACAAAACAAGTCTTGCCTCCTCATTTCATTCTTAATAAATAGCAGAACGCTAAGCATCTGAAAAGAAAAGATTTCCAACGAAATCTTGCAACAACGCAATTCCAACGTGAATTTGTTAGAATCGCAGCAACGTAAAATTTTGCGGTTCTAAAGGAGTACGGTGCAATATTCTCCAAGAGAATTATATGGAGTTTTCCCTACTCCAGGTATGTTAAGGCTAATCGTCCTTTCCTTGTTGGCATGATCCAAGTAACGATACGTAAACATAATGTATTTCATAAGTTGTTCTACTCTTAGTAGTTAAGGATGTCTATGTTATTCATTCTCGTAAAGTGATATTCAAGCATGTCTAAGTATGTTTTGTTTAGTTTGATTCTCTTTTAAAATTAAAGGGGTAGCTTTCAGAGCTCAAAATACCTAGATCACGCATGTGAAAGTATCATATTATGGACAAATTAAGGTTTTCCTGTTGTCTTGTTCTCTTATCATATGCTGGGAAATCAAGCACAACATTTTCATCTAAATGGTCCTGAAGTTCCCATTAATGTGGAAATCACGTATTAGTAGATAATTTAAATTTATATCTTTATTTGGACAAAGACTTGGCGTTGATATACATCCATAGGCTACATACTATGTTAGCTCGTTTCTTGAATGTCACGATTAATTTTTCAGCAGGGCTGGTCATGTCCTTATATTGTCTGTGGTTATAGTCATTAAGAAAAGAAAATGGATATAGACTCCCATAATGTTCCTCATGAAGGGGTTTCTTACTGCATTGTGATTCCAAAAGGTATAATTTAAACTTAAAGTCATAAAATCTTTGCAGACTGCTAAAAGTAACACTAGATATGATGTTGAGTTCCTATTTGGTTTGTCTAGCGGTGTGATTAGTTGGAATTTCTAACAGCTTAACTTTGTGGCTCCCTCAATTAACTGATTTGTGGAAGAAAATGAAGGTGAATAAAAATGTTAATGTTTATAATATAGTAATATATGCATATTCATGCATATTCATCTACCACCGAGCTACGGCCGGTTGGGCAGTTGTCGATGCCCCTTTTTCTAAGGCGAAATCGGGTTTATGACATTTGGGCGGACAACTCTTTTCCTTTTGGGAATTGGGTTTGCAATTTAGAAGAGTCTCCACCTAATGATTAAAGTGCATTAGGACACTAAGAAGGGTTTGAGTTGAAGAACCAGAGTTTGGGTAACAATTGTGACTTTAAATGTAAACAACAAATAAACATACAAGACAGCTTTCGCATAACGATTGCAAACAAAGGGAAGTCTAAAAGTTAGATAAACATGCTGAAGTTTGGGAATAGGCGATTTCATAATTATTTAAAGAATATACAAGTGCAGAAAAATGGGGGTCAAATAATTGGTACAAATAATCAAACAAAGGAATGAAATGGGCGGAAATTTGGAAAAGAGAACAGTACTGGAAATTAAATAGCTAAAACAGATTTTAAATGATTAAAGTAAAAGACGGGGTTTAAAAGAACTGAAAACTGAGAGTTTTTTAAAAAATTCTGAAAAAAAAGTAAACACATAAAGAGGGAGGGAGTCCTAGGTTTATAAATAACATGGATCACCCCACACAACACCCCGTAACCATTTATACACGTGGTGTTATCGCGTGATCATCATATCCATGTCTACCCTTTCCCACCCCGTTAAGGTACTAAATCACGGAATGGTCTCGTTACTTATTGCATGCTACTACCCGCCCCAAACCTATCACTCCCGGAGGCAGTTGGGACTACTAATCCTAAACGGAAGGGATATTGGCTTTTCAAAGTTTTAAAAGGACAAAATCTAGTGCGACAAACAAAACACATAACAGTTAAAAGGAAAAAACACAGAACAGTTAAAGGCTCAAATATGCCTCCTCATTCAAAGCAAAAATTGTTTAGCATGACTTACAGGTACTGGTTAGGTCTTTAATTAAACTTAAACGTTAAAGGGGTGGCTGGTTTATCACATATTTTCAGATAAGAAGTCCAAATTAGGCCTGCCTGCTGGTTGTAATTATTAAAGACTGGTATAGTTAGTTAATTACCTAATGGTTTGCCTAGGTGAGACCTATAGGCATGATGTCTAACAAGGTAAAGCATACTGATTTTAAGGAAGGATTACTGACTTTTTTTTAGAGATAAACCAATTCTGCGGATGTCAAACGACATTATTATTGATTTTAGACTTATAAATGAATCAGATTTAAACGATTGCTCATATAGGCATGAATTCTAAGCGTTACTGATTTTAAAGCGGTTATGTAAATGCAGGAGTCCTATAAGTATGGTATCTAGGATGCAGTTGGTTATTCTTTATCCTACAGATTGTTTGGCCTAATGACATATGCATATGCAGAAGTGCAGAAACTTATAGGCATGACTTCTATATGCTGAAATGTAGAAACTTATAGGCATGGTCTCTAATGAAATGCGTAACTTATAGGCAGGATTTCTATATGCAGTAATGAAACAAACTATAGGCAGGATTTCTATATGAAAACCTATAGGCAGGATCTCTATATGTAGATACATAAACGAGAAATGTTGTGATTGCAGAAATGAAGACCTAAAACATGACATCTACCCCATATGCATAACATGAGAGACCCTCCCCCATTTTTACTATACACCCCATAAGCTATTACAAGGTTATTACAACTTGAATGAATCCAGAAAAGTAAATTATATCAGAAATAAAAATTCCAACCGAGGAGAGCCTAATTTAGACTCCTAGTCTGAAACATGAAATAAACCAACTTCCAAAGATCAGATTTCCAAAGCCTTTCTCATCTTTTGGGTGTGTCAAAGTTCCAAGGGGCTTCATGAACCCTAGCAGTGCTTACACCCAAATACATTTGCAGGATCAGATTATAGTGCAGTGTGGAAGGGCCAGCCCTCAAATGTCCAAGTTCAGAGGGAACTCAAGGTTCCCAAGGCAAGGCTCATAGGAGGGGGGCAGAACTTAGAGTCTAAGAGTAAGTGTAAGTGCAATAGAGGGGGAATTAAGGAAGGCCATGGCAGGCTAGTGGTCATGCCCATCAATTAGGATGCTGGCACACCCCTGACCAGCCTGTTAGCCAAATCTTAGGAGTTAGGATCTATTGAAGATCAAGTTCACACCTGAGCAGTAATTTGGATACTGCCAGGCCAAAACCTTAACTCATATACATAGAGGGGAATATGGGGTAGGGATTTATAATAGAAACAGTTGCAAGGAAAGAAACACACATAGTTTAATCACTGAATATGAACAGCAAAGTAAACAAGAATGCTGAAACTATAACATGAACACATAGGGGTGAGGCAGAAAAATTAAGTCAGACATACCAGTTTCAGGAAAAACAGGCAAAAACAGTAGTCTTGCAAAACCAATTTGTAAGCAGACAGTTCCAAAAGATCTCAGAAAAGCAGAGTGTTGAGAGAGTATTGAACTCAAAGCAGTATTGTAAGTGTGTAAGTTGAAAGTAAAAGTTCGAGATATTGAACTTGAAGTCCTCTTAAAAGTGCAGAAGGGTAGTCCATTTTATAGTGCAGAGAAGCAAGGAAGAGAGGTAAGAAAATAGTTTGCAATCAGTCACATAGAATTTCCCTTCAGTTAAGGGATTTGATTTCAAAAGGGTAGAAGATATTTAAGGAAAGAGTTTGATTGAAACTTTCCCCAAAGTAATACAAGAAGGGGTAAATACATAGCAGTTATTTAAGGCAACATCCCAATGGTACACGGTTTGTAAAAAAAAGGGAAAGGGAATCAACTAGTAAAATCAAAATTACCTGCTCTTACTCGAATGAATCGAGTCAACAAAAGGATAAAGAAAGGTTCAATTGGGGAAAATCAGTAACAATCAAGTAAACACCATTAAAGGAATTCGGAATCAATCAGTAGTTGGCAAAACCTTTTTGAAAGAAGAGTTCTCATATATAAAGCACACAAATATGTGAATCAAGAAGAGACTGTCAAGTTATTTAGAAGAGAGTTTAATCAAAGAGAAGTTTAGAATCATAAGCAAAGAGATACAGGTTCAATTTGCAGACTCATAGTGATTTTGAGAGTCCAGGGTCCCAAAGTGGAACCCTAACTCGACCACAAAATCAAAATCGTCAAATGAAACCCCCAAATCCTAGGGTTTCAAAATTGAATCAGACATGGAGGTGAGAAAGAAAGCCATTTGTTTCAGAGTCTCAACAAAACAGATATGATAGCATGTTTTAACGACAAAGGAAGAAAAATCATGAAGAACATATTTGAGAAAACTCGGGACCTAAACAAGTTCATAAGAAGGAGATAATACAAACTTGAACACAAGTAGATAAATCATGTAAGAACACGAACAGAGTCCAGTAAACAAAAATCAAATAACTTAACGGTAAACACATATAGTAAAAGAGTAAAGAAAACATAGCAAAAATTAATAGGAGTAACATGTATAGTAGAAAAGAAAAGGTAGAAGACAGTACATGCGTAATAAAAAGAAATCACACGAGCATGGTATGAACAAACACACAAAAAGCAAAGAAGAAGAAAAATCAGAAAGATTTTTTCCAAAAAATCCTTTCAGAAACCCTAAAATCGGAGAGAAACGATTTTGAAAAGAAACTTTTGGGGAAAACACTTTAGATGAAAAGAAAAGCATAGATACAGTATAGATCTAATCAAATAACGGTGAAAGAACCTCGAATAGCTTAGGGTTTCGGAGAAACCCTAGAAATGAGAAAGGCTTGAAAACAGGTCCGATCTTGAGTCGGAGAGGTCAGGAATCAGGCTCCTGAGTCTTGAATATGCCGGAGCATGGCCGGAGGAGTCATGAAATCAAAGGTCTGAGAAGATCGGAGAGGGAATCGTCGAGGTCAGGCCTCGAAGCTTCAAACAACCATGGCTTACTGGTGAAGATAGGTGAGTACCAACTATCCATGGCCTGAGAAGCCATGGATTCCGGTGACCGGCGGTTGAAAAGGGGGTAGGAGGAGGCTAGGGTTTCGGAGAGTTTTTGAGAGGATTTGAGAGAGTTTGGGATTCAAAGGCGGCGGTCCAGGTGAGAATGAGGGATTAGTGTAGGTCTTTGGGGTTAAAAATGGTAAGGGGGATTTGTGGTCGTTGATAAAAATGATCAATGGCCTGGATCAATTAATGGGAACCAGGCGAGTTTTAAACATTGGGTCGGGGCCGGGTTAAAATTGGAATTGAGCTGATTTAGTTGGGGTAGAACTGGGTCGATTTAAGGGCTACAATTGAAATGAAATGGGGCTGTAATTGAAATGAACTGAGGCTAAATGTTAAATAGCCAGTTTTACCCTTTTTTATTTATAAAAAATAGTAAATATGATTTTAAAAGCAAATTGATAATACTGAAACAATTAATAGCATATAAATATTAATTTAAAAATACTGGACCCAATTTACAATTATAAAATGCTATTAATCTTAAAGTAGGCTACAATTGCAATTATATGCAATTTAGTCTTTTAAATACCAAATAAATTTTTAAAAATATACAAAAATCACCTTAGCTATATTTTGGTGTAAATATAAGAATAAAATAGGTCATTCACCAAAATGATAATCTTTGGGAATAATTATTGGATTTTATACTGCTAAAATAGACAATAAATTGATTTTGAAAATTTTTAAATTTTTTGTAAAATAGCAAAACCCTTGGGCATGCTTATATATGCATGTACATGCTATTTTGAAACTATTTTGTATACGAAAATACATAGAGAAAAATTGGGTATCAATAGCTGCCCTTCCTTACCCGGGAAGGATGAAAGAGTTGTCGGGTAAAGATATGATGTCCAATTTGAGCGAACGAAACGACTTGAAGAATTTTGACCGAGCTCTGGTTCCTGTGCTGTCTACATATCCCTGGTCTTACAGGAATCAGTCCATATGTAGTTCGGGATCCGTCGACGGAACATGCCGATGGAGACTTTTCCAAGGACGGGCGTGATGGATGGTCAAAATCTAGTAGGCTGCGGGAACCGGAGCGGGATCGCTCCTGCTGAGATGGCCGTTGCTAGCCGGTTTACCTGCAAATGAGCAATACGAACATATATTGTGCCTAAATTTAAACATGATGCAAGTTCCCGTTGGACCATGAATGTTGTCTTTGGACGGTTACGATAACGTCCTCAGACCATGACGTCCTGGGCCATCAAGCGTATGATAAAGGATTCGAAGGCTATGAAATGATGTTCTCGGGCTATGAGAATGATGCCTCCGAACCATGATGCCTTTGAATAATGATATGCAAGAGATAAAGGAGTCCTAAGGCCGTGGCATGGCGTTCTCGGGCTTTGAAGATGGTGCCTCCGAACAATGACGCCCTTGGATAATTTGGCGATCTTTCAGCCCATGAAAATGCAAAAGGTGGCGATCTTTCAGCCCATGAGAGCGTAAATAAGTTGGCGATCTTTCAGCCATGCAAGGTTTAAATGAAAATGGCAATTTTTCAGCCGATGCAGGATTTAAATGAAGTTGCGATATTTCAGCCGTGCAGAATGTAAGTAAAACGGCAATCTTTCAACCGATGCAAGATTTAAATGAAGTGGCGATATTTCAGCCAATGCAAGACATAAAATGGAGATATTTCAGCCGATGTAGGATGTAAATGAAATGGCAATCTTTCAGCCAATGCAAGATAAAGTGGCGATATTTCAGCCAATGCAAGACATAAGAAAAAATGGCGATATTTCAGCCGATGCAGAATCTAAATAAAGGTGGCGTTATTTCAGCCATGCAGATGGAGGTAGAGCTTAACCTCGGAAGGCAGAATGGTAGCCTTATGCAATGCAGAAAATGCAGATGGAGACAGAGCTTAGTCTCGGAAGGCGGAAAGGTAGCCTTATGCAATGCAGAAAAGTAAAAGACGAATGGTAGTAAAATCTCTTAGCTGATAGCTGATTGCGATATTGTGGCTGCTGGGGATATCATGTACGGATAGCAATTGTGAGTGGGTGTGATGGTTCTGAAGGTCGTATTCCCGAAAAGTATGAGTGTGTATTTGGTGATTTGCAACTTGGGTGCCTGTATCCAAAGAAAAATCGTGAGTTTTAGAGGGGAAAGGTTAGTTCGTATTCCCCGTGGACTTTGCTGTCCTGCTTGGCTCTGTTTTCAGTGATGTTATGTATCATTGGGGTAGCGTCGCTAAACAAAGCTAGTTGATAATAGATATGCATGATTTAGTAAAGTATAACATAAATGTATAATTGAAAATAATAGATATGAATTGACCACTGCGACGCAGTTCAAGACATTGCAACCTCTTTTGCTCCGGAATTTTGAGGGTCCTCCTCAAAATTCTGCCCCAGTTTACTGGGTTGCTGCTTCTGACGGCTGCTTGCGATGATCGGCTGAAGTTACTTCGAAATTTTGAGGGACCTCCTCAAAATTCTGCCCCAGTTTCCAATTGCGGGGGAAATGAAAATTTTATTGAATTGTGACCGAACCCATAAGGCTGCCTACGTATCCCCTCTTAAACGGGAATCAGGTCAGACGTAGTTCAAATTACATCATATAAGGAAATCTTAAATGTTACACATAGTATTGCTTCACTGCATCTGAATTGATTGGCTTCGGCCAAACTTCTCCGTCCATTTCTGCAAGTATGAGGGCTCCTCCTGTTAGAACCCGGTGAACCATGTACGGACCCTGCCAGTTGGGAGAGAATTTCCCTTTGGCTTCATCTTGATGTGGAAAGATTTTCTTCAATACCAGCTGTCCTGGTGTGAATTGTCTTGGCTTGGCTCTTTTGTTGAAGGCTCGGGACATTCTGTTCTGATAAAGTTGACCATGACAAACTGCGTTCATTCTTTTTCCATCTATGAGGGCTAACTGCTCGTAGCGACTTTTTACCCATTCTGCGTCGTCGAGTTCTGCTTCCTATATGATTCTCAACGAGGGAATTTCTACCTCGACGGGAATGACTGCCTCTATACCATAAATCAGCATATAGGGAGTTGCCCCAGTTGATGTGCGAACTGTCGTGCGGTACCCCAATAAAGCAAATGATAACTTCTCGTGCCACTGTTTATGCTTTTCTATCATTTTCCTTAGTATCTTCTTGATATTCTTATTGGCGACTTCTATGGCTCCATTCATCTGAGGTCTGTAAGCTGTAGAATTCTTGTGTTTGATCCTCAAGGTTTCACACATGGCCTTCATCAAGTCACTGTTGAGATTGGAACCATTATCAGTGATGATTGACTCCGGAATTCCGAACCGACAAACAATGCGGTCGCGGACAAAGTCTGCCACGACTTTCTTAGTTACTGCCTTGTAAGAGGCTGCTTCAACCCATTCGGTGAAATAATCAATTGCACTAGAATGAACCTATGCCCATTTGATGCGGCAGGCTCGATAGGTCCGATGACGTCCATTCCCCAAGCGGCGAACGGCCATGGTGAGCTTGTTGTAGTAAGCTCGTTTGGAGGCACCTTTATCATGTCTGCATGTTCTGATAGCGATGGCACTTTTAGACATACTGGATGCAGTCCGTTTTCATATTCATCCAAAAATAACCTGCCCGTTGGCAACCGTTCATATGTGGACCGCAGGTCCCAGCATGGATTTCTTCTAACAGTTTAGATGCTTCCTTTGCGTCGACACACCTTAGTAATCCCAAATCAGGAGTCCTCCTATACAGGATTCCCCCGCTGTGGAAGAAATTGTTGGACAATCTTCGAAGTGTGCGTTTCTGAGTAGTATTTGCAGGCTCTGGGTATTCTCCTTTTGCCAAGTATTCCTTAATATCGTGAAACCAAGGTTTTCCATCTGCCTCTTCTTCGACATGAGCACAGTAAGCTGGTTGGTCATGAATTTTTACCGGAATAGGATCTATGAAATTCTTATCTGGATGTTGAATCATAGATGATAGGGTTTCCAATGCGTCGGCAAACTCATTCTGGACTCTGGGAACATGCCGGAATTCCGTCTTTGTGAATCTCTTCCTCAACTCCTGTACATGATGCAAATACGGGAGTATCTTGGAATTCTTAGTTGCCTATTATTTTCGGACCCGATGTATAAGGAGGTCTGAATCCCCGATCACTAGCAACTCTTGAATGCTCATGTCAATGGCCAGTTTGAGCCCTAAGATGCAGGCTTCGTACTCGGCCATATTGTTGGTGCACGGGAACCTGAGCTTGGCAGATACCGGATAATGCTGGCCGATTTCTGATACTAGCACTGCTCCTATGCCAACTCCTTTGAAGTTTGCTGCTCCGTCAAAAAACATTCTCCAACCATCATAGGATTCTGCAATATCCTCTCCTATGAAAGATACCTCTTCGTCAGGAAAATACGTCTTTAGGGGTTCGTATTCTCCGTCCACGGGATTTTCGGCAAGATGGTCTACCAGTGCTTGTCCTTTGATTGCCTTCTGAGTCACGTAAACAATGTCGAATTCACTCAGCAGGATTTGCCACTTGGCTAGTTTACCAGTGGGCATGGGCTTCTGAAAGATGTACTTCAGCGGATCCATTCTTGATATGAGATAAGTAGTATAGGCACAGAAATAGTGCCTCAGCTTCTGAGCTACCCAAGTCAGAGCACAACAAGTGCGTTCTAACAGAGAATACCGGGCCTCGTACGGGGTGAACTTCTTGCTGAGGTAGTAGATGGACCGCTCCTTTCTCCCCGTTTCATCATGCTGCCCCAGAACACAACCGAATGCTCCATCCAGTACTGCAAGGTAGAGTAATAGAGGTCTTCCTGGCTCGGGCGGGACCAAAATTGGCGGTGTTGACAGGTAATCCTTGATTCTGTCGAAGGCTTTTTGGCAGTCGTTAGTCCATTTGGTAGCGGCATCCTTCTTCAGCATCTTAAAGATTGGCTCACAGATGACAGTAGATTGTGCTATGAACCGGCTAATGTAGTTAAGTCTTCCCAAGAAACTCATTACTTATTTCTTGTTCTTTGGCGGTGGCAATTCTTGAATAGCTTTGACCTTCGATGGATCCAGTTCTATCCCTCGGCGACTCACAATGAACCCAAGCAGTTTTCCGGCAGGAACCCCGAATGCACATTTAGCGGGATTCAGTTTCAGGTTGTACCTTCTCAGTCTGTTGAAGAACTTCCTCAAATCTTCCATGTGGTCAGTGGCTTTCTTGGACTTGATGATAACATCATCTATATACAATTCGATTTCTTTGTGTATCATGTCATGGAAAATAGTAGTCATGGCCCTCATGTAGGTGGCCCCAGCATTCTTTAACCCGAACGGCATCATCTTGTAACAATACATCCCCCACGGCTTAATGAAGGCTGTTTTCTCAGCATCCTCTTCATCCATCCATATCTGATGGTACACAACAAAACAATCGACGAATGACTGCAGCTCATGCTTGGCGCAGTTGTCAATCAAGATGTGTATATTCGGCAAGGGGAAATCATCTTTTGGACTAGCCCGGTTGAGATCCCGGTAGTCGACACAGACTCTAACCTTCCCGTCTTTCTTTGGTACTGGCACGATGTTGGCTAACCATGTTGGATACTCTACTACCCTGAGAACCGTGGCTTTGACTTGCTTGGTGACTTCTTCCTTGATTTTCAAACTCATGTCAGGCTTGAACTTCCTGAGCTTCTGCTTTACCGGCGGACAGGCCGAATCAGTCGGCAATTTGTGAGCGATAATAGATGTACTGAGACCGGTCATATCATCATACGACTAGGCGAATATGTCTTCATACTCTCTTAGGAACTCTGTATATTCTTTCTTTTCTGACGGTGATAAATGGACGCTGATTCGTGTTTCTTTGATGTTTTCTACATCTCCCAGGTTGACAACCTCAGTCTCGTCCAGGTTGGACTTAGGTCTATTCTCAAAATTCTCAACTTCTTTAACAATTTCTTCTGGTATATCATCTTCTTCTGAGTCTATATCTGTTTGTTGCGTTGTCTCGTTGCATGTCACAATCGTCGGTTCATCAAGATAAGTAATAGTAACGCTGTGTAAATAAAGTAAACGATAAAAAGTGATAAGAGCAAGATTTATAAGAAACTGAAATGCTTTGATAAATTTCATAATTGTTTTGAACATTGGAACTCTTATTTCGAAATTAAAATGCGGAAAGAAAGTCAACTAGCGAAAAATAATGATAATGCATGGTGCTTTGTTCAGCCTTGCTACCCCGAAGCTTTCCGGGCTTTGGTGGTTCTGCTGGACCAATTGTTGAGGTGCTCTCCTCGGCTCACGGCTTGTACGGAAGGGCCTTCCTCCCCCTCCTCCTCGAAAATGACACAACAGTCCATATTATCATCTTCCAAAAATAAATTCCTCATCGCCACCAGCGCTTCCTCTTCTTCTGACCCATATATAACATCGGCTGGTTGAAAAGTCTGCTCCAAGCGAGGTATCGGATGTTCCAGTGGGTAGTAGGGACTGCGCCATGATGGCGACCAGTGGTTGAATTCCTCCCAAGTATATTCATATCCCAAACCAAAAGTGGTACCGTGCTTCTTCAACTTGATAGGCTTAGCAATTCCTTAGAGATTCTTGCCAAGCCCCTTGCCAGGTTCGTACCCGCACCAGTTCAATATACTTTCGATTTTGTTATCCCACCATTTTCCCTTGTCCACGGCGTTGACTCGCTCAATGTGGTGGTAGGTTTCTCCGCCTATCTTTCTTCTTCCTCCGATTGCTGGGATGGTCTGGCGATTGTATATGGGATTGCTACCGTCGCCATGAATAATCACCTCTTGGTGATTCCACTCAAACTTCACCGCCTGATGTAGGGTTGATGCCACAGCCCTAGCGGCATGGATCCAGGGTCGTCCCAATAGCAAGTTGTAAGATGCTGGGACGTCTATTACTTGAAAGTCGACATCAAACCAAGTAGGTCCATTTGCAGACACAAACTGATTTACCCAATAGTGGATCTTTGGGAACCATCGAGAGCTTTGACATTGATGGCTCCATCCTTGATCTCATGCCGGCTCTTTCCCAATGTTCTGAGAGTCACCAATGGACAAATATTGAGGCTGGACCCTCCGTCAATCAGAATCCTGGTGATGAAATAATCCTCGCATTGCACAGTGATGTGCAATGCCTTGTTGTGGTTTAAACCTTCCGGTGGTAGCTCATCTTCGTGGAAAGTGATTTTGTGACTCTGCAATACTTGCCCTACCATGTTTGCCATTTCTCCTCCAGTTATGTTGCTGGGTACATATGCCTCGTTCAGCACCTTCAATAAGGCATTCTTATGTGCGTCAGAGCTTTGTAGCAGAGCTAAGATGGAGATCTGTGACAGTGTCTTATTCAATTGATCAATGACTGAGTACTCCTCGGCTTGTATCTTCCTCCAGAGACCATCGGGCCCAGTTTCGGTCGGTCGTCCAGAGGCTTGCTTACTCGATTCAGCTAAATGTTTCGGGGTATAAACCCTGTCAGTTCTTGTCATGCCCTGTGCCGCAACTGCTTCTCCGGTTTTGGCTTTCCCTTTTCTCCTTGCCTCGGCTGTGTAATCCCAAGGGATGGCCTTCGTATGGAATGGTTCTATGGCTGACATTGCCACTGGAATGGGTACCATTGCTTTGGAAGGTAACACAACAACTTCAAATGGCATAGGTGCCTTTGGGGACCCAAACTTGACTTCAATCGGTCCTGGCATTTTTGCGGAGGATGGTGTTTCAAGATCAAGTGGTATGGACATGTTCACTTCAGCGTCTTCAGAAGGCTGTATCTGGACCACAATCGGATTAAGTGTGACTGTTGGTTTCTTTGGCTCGTCACCTTCAGCGATTAATCCGATCGATCCTTTGGGGTCCCAATCATCTTCTATCTCAATCATGTGAACACCTCCACCCTTGTGGTCCGGTAGAGGGTTGTTGCGGACATTCGGAGCAGGCTCCTTTGCCAGATGATCTTGTTGTCAATCAAATCTTGGATCTTATCCTTCAGAGAGCGGCATTCATCAATGGTATGCCCCTTCATGCCGGAATGGTATGCACAGGTTTTGTTTGGGTTGACCCATTGGGAAGGATTTTCTGGGGTTATGGCAGGGATAGGGGTGACGTAACCAGCAGCTTTAAGCCTTTCATACAACTGGTCGATTGGTTTGGCAATAACGGAGTATTGTTTGGGAGGTCTGCGGTCGAAGTTTGGTCGGGGTCTAGGGAAATTTTAGCGAGGGGGAGGTGATTGATAGTGGGCTTGTTGGGTGTTGTAGGCTTGGTAGACGTGTGCGGGTTGGGAGTATTTGGGTGAAGTAGGCTGATATGCGGGTGGTGGAGATGATTGGTAAATAGGTGGTGGAGCTTGGTAAGAGAGCGAGGGTGCTTGGTAATTTGGGGTAGACTGATATGTGAGTGGAGGTAATGGGTAGGTTTGGTATTTGATTGGGGATTTTGTCCTTTGTGCAACCATCACGGCACTCACGTCCCTTTTCTTGGACGTGCCACCATACTGTAGAGCCTTGTTGGTAGCCTGTGATTCTTCAAAGTTAGTGACCATACCACTTTTAATACCTTCCTCGATCCTCTCCCCTAGCTTGATGATGTCGGAAAATTTCTGGCCTTCAATCAGCATCAACCTTTCGTAGTACTGTGGGTATTGAGCCCAAAAGAAAAACTTGTTCATTTGTTCTTCTTCTAAAGCTGGCCTGACTTTGGCAGCTTCTGATCTCCAACGAGTAGCATACTCGCGGAATGGCTTCGTAGGTTTCTCAAATGAACTCTGGGATCCCCGGTGCCATCGAATATTTCGAACTTGGGAGGTTTGTACCCCTGGGGCAGTTAGACATCTGGTTGAATGCAAAGGTCTTCGTAATTCAGTCCCTCGATCCTCTTGCTTCCTTCAACATCCTAAACTCGGCTAGTCAGCTTCTTGATTTTTGTGGCCAGACTCCTGATATGAGAGTCTTTGTCATCAGACTCAGGTGTGTTCGAGGCGGGCTGAATGGGGTGTGGTATGGTTTCCACATAGATGGGGGTGTTGTGGTGATGATCATTTGTGGAGTTTAGTGGTTCAGGGATGAGCAGTGGGGTGTTGTTTGAAGTGTGGCATGTGTTGCAGTGGTGATGGGGAGCGGGTTGGTTTTGTGGTTTCGGGATGTTTTGTGGTGGTGTGTGGTATTTTGAGTGTTGGGGAAGTTGACATCTGGGGTAGTGAGGAAAAACGACAAGCTTGCCAAGTTCCGAACTTGGTCCAGTTCTTCCTGAAATTTCAATAACTTCTGTTCGAGCTGGGAGGCACTTTCCTTGGAAACCTGAATACCATGAGGAGCCTCTACCCTTTGAACTGAGTTCTTCTTTCTGATGTTGCTCAAATATTCCATTTTTCCCTTGTTCTTGTTTCTGATAGGACTCGGAGGAGGAGGAGGTGGAGGACCCTTAGATCTTGTGGAGTAAGATGACGATGCCAGAGTGCACGAACTAACCTTTGGGGAGGGGAATAATCAAAAGTAAAAACAAAGAAAGGTAACAAGTTAGTGAGGATCGTGAGGAGAAAACGTTGCGATATTTAAACACATAGTGCAAGAATATAAATCGTGTCCTAATTTGGGAGCCTCGTTGTGCCTGAGGTAGGCCTAGAGACAAGTTGATTTGGAGAACTTATAATGCTAAATGCCTCATTTTATTGATAAAAGTAAGACGAATCCCAAAACGACACTAAAATAGCAGAAAATAAAATGTCACTAATGGCCATTGGCCTTATTACATTTAAAGCAAAGAAAAGACTCCTAACTACTTGGTCCCAGAAGGGCCTTCCCCAGATTCGGCATCTTTAGCTCCATCGAATAGCTTCACCAGCTCACATAGTTCCAGCAGCAAGTAGGCTCTAGCCAAGTGTCCTCCTTCGTTTCCCTCAGCATTGTGGCAGTTTTCAATCCTCTGGATGAACTTCCTTTCTAGCTCCACTAAACCCCGCTCCAAATACCCCAGTCGCTTGTTGGCACTGACAGCCATATCTTTCCATTCTTCGATCAGCTTTTGATGGGCTTCTTGAATTTCCTGGTGCTCACTTTCGCATTCCCCAATCCTCTTGCACAATTGGTTGTACTTAACCTGTACTTCTGCCTTTTCGTCGATGATCCTGTGACCTCGAACAAACCCGGGTTATCCTAACCCGCTATAATCGTCTTCCAACCAGCTTGGATAGTATGGAGTATAACCAGCATGGTACCTGTGTGGTTCTATGGAATCCTTTCCCAGGACGATTTTACAGTCCCACATATGCTGAGCTTGACACTTGTATGGACTATCGTCATCTTGAAAGTTGGCCCTGAAGTGACTCATTTTGTCGACCCTTGGTATAACCTGCTTTCTTCCTACCTGCCTCATGACTCGGAGAGGGACATAAGGATAAGATCCTCTCAAACCGATGAGTATAAGAAACGGTGCATCCCGAGATCGGACAAAGAACTCTTCAGTAGGGAACCATTCGAACATCCATTGCACTTGGTCCTCTTTCAGATTTTCGAACAACTCTACCCACCCTTTGGCATCTTCTGGTTGGGCAAACATGTAAGGCATATAGTTCATTCGCCTTGGCTGATGGAAGGCGATATGATCATCCCACTCTCTGCGCAGAATCTCTTGCCGATATTCACCCCTTTGGAGGTGCTCCATGAGCCAGAGTTGGAGCAGTAAGTTACAACCCTCAAAGTGTTTGGCCCCTCGTTGACAATTTTCCAGGGCTCGGTATATCTCCGCAACGATCATAGGTACTATGCTAAAAGGCTGCCCGCCAAGTCCTTCTATTAAAGTCTTGGTGACCATGGCCAGTCTGGTATGGATCCTAGCCTTCTTCATGGGAAATACTATCATCTCCAAAAAGCAGAACATAAAGACGAAGACTCTTATGTGGATATGCCCCAATGATGTGAGGGCGAATTCATCTGGTAAGTGCGGTAGGACTTGCTATGGCCGTATCTCTCGTACAGATAGTCAAAAGGAATGCAGGAATCCTTCAAACATGTCAAGTATGTGTTCTTCTTTAGTCCCATCATTTTGAGAAAACCCCTACCCTTGCGATTTTCTGGCATAAGCAAACCCGGAGTCTCCCATGGGATACCAGCTAGTCCTCCTATTTCCTCGAGCAGAGGTGTTATTTCAAGGTCCCCGAAGCGGAACACAGACCTATTGCCATCCCAGAATAGAGTTGCAGCCTCTATGATTTTGTTGTCGGGTTGGATTTCCAGAAGAGAAGGCAAATTTTCCAAATATTTGCGGACGAGGGTCTGATCACTGGAGTGAAGTTCTTCCCACCAGCTTAGAAACCTTGGGTGGATGTTGGTTACCATGCCGAATCTGGGGACTTCGTGCCTCATTTTCTGCAAAACAAGTGTTACGACCCT
>NW_017673497.1:132399-133097 GCF_001879085.1 Nicotiana attenuata | reverse complement strand
ATTTTTATATGGTTAGACTCGTGAGAGTACGAGGGTTCTGAAAATGTGAAAATTATTCGATTCCGGGGCGTTGGCCTAAAGGGCATTTTGGTCATTTCACCTAATTTTACGCCGTAGCTTTGAATTTATTAGCAAAACCAGGTGTTTGCAATGTTATTTACGATGTGTAATTGAATTGAATAGATTTGAGCCATTTGGAGTCGGATACTCATGGCAAGAGCGTGGTTTCTAGTTGATATTGAGCCGGTTCGAGGTAAGAGGCTTGTCTAACCTTGTGTGGGGGACCTTTCCCCTTAGGATTGTTACTTGATATTTGAGTGCCTTGTACGTTAGGTGACGAGCGCGTACTTGAGCCAATTGATGAAAATTCCGGTTTTTACTTAAGTTATTGGGATTCAGTTTTCTTTCTTACTTGTCTTATTCTACCTGAAATTATAACCTGTGCTAGATTAGGAAAAAGCATGTTTAGTTGACTTGATTGCCTAATTGCTTAAGTTGTTTTGACTGTTCTACGTGGAGCATGCTAGGCTAGTTCTACCTGTGTTTGTATTTCGCACTTCATTCCTTAGTATATTTCTGGCTGTGGTTGCGCATTTACATTAGGACTACGGATGTGGGATTCCGGTAGCCTCCCCCCCGCCCCGTCCCGTTGTTAGTTTTCGGTTACGGACGGTTACCGGTCGTACCGTTCCCGGATC
>NW_017673497.1:125926-128042 GCF_001879085.1 Nicotiana attenuata | reverse complement strand
ACCCCATAAAGATAATGCCGCCATATTTTCAAAGCAAACACAACTGCCGCAAGCTCCAAATCATGCGTCGGATAATTCTTCTCGTGACTCTTGAGCTGCCTTGAAGCGTACGCTATAACCTTCCCATGTTGCATCAACACACACCCCAAACCAACCCTAGAGGCATCGCAATAAACCACAAATCCTTCCGTGCCTTCTGGCAAGGTCAATATTGGCGCCGAGGTCAACCTTGACTTCAATTCCTGAAAACTTTTCTCACAAGCGTCGGACCATTGGAACTTAACTGCTTTCTGTGTCAACTTAGTCAATGGGGAGGCGAGGGTAGAGAATCCCTCCACAAACCTCCGATAATACCCTGCTAAACCAAAGAAGCTACGAATCTCCGTCGGGGTCGTGGGTCTAGGCCAATCTTTCACTGCTGCAATCTTCTGGGGGTCTACCTGAATCCCCTCACTAGAAATAACATGACCCAGAAAGGAAATGGACTCCAACCAAAATTCACATTTCGAAAATTTAGCATACAACTGGTGCTGATGAAGAGTCTGCAGAACTGCCCTGAGGTGGCCGGCATGATCCTCCCGGCTCCGCGAATAGACAAGGATGTCGTCAATTAAAACAATCACGGAGGAGTCTAGAAATGGCTTGAAGACCCGATTCATAAGATCCATAAAAGGTTCCGGGGCGTAGGTTATCCCAAAAAACATGACCAAGAATTCAAAGTGACCATAGCGATTCTGAATGCGGTCTTGGGAATATCCTGCTCCCTAATCTTCAATTGGTGATACCCGGACCGTAGATCAATTTTGGAGAAGAACCTTGCACCTTGCAATTGGTCGAACAAGTCATCTATCCGAGGCAAGGGATATTTATTCTTGATGGTGACTTTGTTGAGCTGCCGATAATCAATACACATCCGGAGCGACCCATCCTTCTTTCTGACAAAGAGAATCGGAGCACCCCACGGCGACACACTCGGCCGTATAAACCCCTTTTCTAATAAATCCTTCAGCTGCTCCTTTAACTCCCTTAACTCTGTTGGAGCCATTCTGTATGGTGGAATAGATATTGGCTACGTGTCCGGCAATACATCAATCCCGAAATCAATCTTCCTATCTGGCGGAATCCCTGGAAGCTCGTCCAGAAACACTTCAAGAAACTCATTTACGACTGGCACGGACTCAGGGTAGACACTTCTGAAGTGGTGTCCGCCACCCAGACCAAATGATAGATACATCCCTTCTAATCATCTTTGAAGCCTTAAGGTAGGAAATCAACCTACCCTTCGGCACCACACCATTCCCCTTCCACTCAATAACCGGCTCATTAGGGAACTCGAGTCTCATGACTCTCGTTCGGTAGTCAAGTTTAGCAAAGCACAAATAAAGCCAGTCCATTCCCATAATCACATCAAAATCCACCATTCCAAGCTCGATAAGATCGGCCGTGGTAGTGCGACCACATACCGTGACAACACAATTCTTATAAACTCGTGCGGCTGTAATAGAATCACCAACCGGAGTCGATACGGAGAACGGCTCATGAAGCTGTTCGGGTTCTATCCCAAAGCTTGAAGCAATAAATGGGGTGACATAAGACAAAGAGGACCCCGGATCAATAAGAGCATAAAAATCAATAGCCTGAACGGACAAGATACCTGTAACCACATCCGGAGAAGCCTCTGCACTCTGGCGACCACTCAAAGCATAAAATCGGCTGGGTCCACCTCTACCACGAGCTCCACCCCTAACTGCACCACGCCCTACTGGGGCTGGAGGATACACAGATAATGTGGCGACTGATGAACCGGATGACTGAGCAAATCCCCTACCCATGCCCTGACTGGGCACACGACAGTCCCACTGGATATGACCTCTCACCCCGCATCTAAAACACACCGGGATATCCAAATAACAAGTCTCTGTATGGAATCTCCCGCACTTGGGGCATGGAGCCCTCGCCTGCTGCTGTGATCTCCCTCCCAAACGACCGGACTGCTGGGGTCTCCTACTGTCTGAACCTGGTCTCATATGGCTGCTCTGCGGATAACTGTGTACAGATGGTGGTGAGCTCGCTGAGGACTGAGCATATGACTGGGATGGCCCTGATGGCCCTCTCC
>NW_017673497.1:87468-124799 GCF_001879085.1 Nicotiana attenuata | reverse complement strand
GAGATATCCTAGGACTCTTTTAAAACCTTAGGCTCTGATACCAAGTTTGTCACGCCCCAAAAATCGAGGGACATGACCGGTGCTCGACCGGGTAGCCCCAGTCAAGCGGACCTGGGTGCCTTTCCTATCCCACGTGTTACCCCGTGTTTTTCATTACTCGTTAATCAAGGAAATAGCCATTTATAATTAAAACACCTTTTTACGAAATATACATAACAAACATGGTCACTTAGCGTGGTTTACAACTTACATCGCCCAAACATACAAAATACATATTACATAAGTTCACAACCCACATTTCCTGTCTACGGAGCCTTTAAGGATACAAAAGGATGATACAATACTTGCCGGTAACAAGGCTCCGGCTATACCTTACACAAATACCAAAACAAGACTCCGGAATAAAAGCGGCATGAGCCACGCAGGGCCCCGGGAGGAAAGGGGCTCACCAATTCAGCTGACGGGAAGTGAAGGAGTGCTACGGTCGGTGGACTAGAGTACCTGCTATAGATCCACCTACAATCATAACACGAATGTAGCGCCCCCGGCAAAAAGGACGTCAGTACATTTGAATTGTACTGGTATGTATGAACAAACTTTAGCCCAAGTAAACTCAAACAATACACAAGTAACGTACATAGAATCAACAATCAAATGCACATGAAAGGAACAACCAAAGTCAAACAAGTTTCAAAATCTCTCCTTTTTCCCTTCCACATCATTTCATCATATCAATGATTTCACAACTTTCACATATGTTCATTTCAATAGTGATTTTGATCACTTTTCCACCCTTATTACCTCGGCCACCCTTATCACCACAACCCACACCTTATAACTTCATGTTGCGGCGCGCAACCCGATCCCACCGGACAATCACATTTCACACAACAACATTAGTTCACAGTTCAATCACATGGCTTCAGGCCACCCAAAATATCATTTCACAACAACAATAACAATTTCACAATGAGTTTTCATTAACCTCAATACCATTTCCATCATATATAATAGCCCGTATACAATTTAAGTTACAACGGTAATTGCCCACGACAAATCACATATGATATTACCACAGTTATTTCAATTGCATCAATTACGACTTCCTTCCATCATTTATTTCACAGCCCTTACCACATAAACACATTCACACACACACTTGGTTTGTTGCCCTTTATTCACACTGTCATATTGGAACGTTAACCAACAATGTTCAATGCAATTTAGTCACAAGAATTCATGAAATGGGCCATCTTACCCTAACACTCGTGAAGCGAACAGAATTCACAAATAGTCCATATAAGAAACGCATACCAATTACTCGTACACCAAACAGGGTGACTTTACAAAGGTTAAAGTTAGCCATACATACCTGGAATCGAATTTCCCCTTTTTACTTCTACTTCCGCTCACCAATAGCCTAGTATCGACAATCTAGTTCACAAGTTAACACATAAATCTTAGAATTGAAGTTCACAATTACTACCCGAACTCATTTAGGTTATCAACCCTTCTTTCACAATTTTTTACTCCTACCCAATTCTTCTTACTAGATTTTTGGTTTCAAAGGACACGCATTTGTATTTCAACTTTGTTTTCAAGAATCAATTCATGAGAATTCCCCCTTTTTGTCTAAATATGAAAACCAATGAAAAAGGGTTGGGGATTTTACCTGCAAGAACGGAAGTGACGACAATTACTTGAAATTTCCCGGCCTGGGTGACTTTGAAAATCAAATTGGTGAAGATGAACTTTCTCTCTCAAGAACCCTCTCTTCCCTCTCTCTTATTTTGTTCAGAAAGTATGTTAAAATGAGGGATTGGGGTATTTTATTAAAAAGGGGGTCGGGTTTAAATTTAGAAAAATAGGAGCCCGTGTCAGGTTTGCGGTCGCACTTTGCGATCGCAGAGTGGAAATGCGGTCCGCATATTGGACCGCAAAAGTGCTCCAAAACTCTGATCCTACTGTCTGGGTTTGCGGCGAAAATGCGGTCCGCATACACGATCTGCGATCGCATAATGCACCGCATAATTGACCTCAAATTTTGACTGGCACATGGACTCATTTGCGATAGAAATGCGGTCCGCATATCAGTTATGCGATCGCATAATGGACCGCATTTTGACCTCAATTTTAAACAAACCACTGACTCAATCTACGGCAGAAATGCGGTCCGCATACTTGATTTGCGATCGCATTTTGGACTGCAAAATAGCACTTTTCTGGAAAACGTTGATTCTTTGAATTTTGAATGCTTAGCTCAGTACAAAGGGTCCGGATTTACACATTCCCAGCACTTATCTGGAACTTAACACTACGAGCTACCGGGTTTTGAGCACAAATTTTTACGGGGTCTTACATTTTAGGCCTAGAAATCTAGTGGTTGTTGATAAAAATGGAAGAAAACAAGTCAAAGATTACTTACCCAAGAGGTTATGGTGAAGGAGCTCTTCAAAAATCGCGCAAGAGGTGTGGAGAAGAAGAAGTTTGTGAAAAATGGTGAAAATCCCGTAATGTGTTCTGTTCTGGTCTTTTAAAATAACTGGGCGTAATTACTCATCGCGTTCACAACAGGTCCATCGCATTCGCGATGGGTTAGGCCTGCTAGGCCTTCGCGTTTGCGTCCATCTGGTCGCGTTCGCGTAGGTTTATTTCCCCTCCCCTGCCCAGGCTCAATTGGCCTTCGCGTTCGCGTGGCCAGGACCGCGTTCGCGAAGGGAAGACCCCCCAACGCCTCGCGTTCGCGTCCTGGGTTACGCGTTCGCGTAGAAGGAATTTTCTTCAGCATAATTAACAAATCGCGTTCGCGAGGGTCCTCCCACGAACGCGAAGAAGGAAATATCAGAATACCAACAGCTGAAAACCTGCAACTTTTTAAGAGTTTAAAACCTTCCAAAACACATCCGAAACTCACCCGAGCTCTCGGGGCTCCTAACCAAACATACGTACTAACTCAAAAACACCATATGAACTTATTCGTGCGATCAAATCGCCAAATTAACATCATTAACATCGAATTTAACCTCAAAATCAATGAATTATTTCAAACTTCTTAAAACATCAAATTTTTTCATTTAAAGTCCGAATCACGTCAAATGACATTCGTTTCTCACCAAATTTCACAAAATCATCTTAAATCATATATAAGACCTGTACCGGGCGTCGGAACCAAAATACGGGCCCGATACCAACATATTCTTATCAAATTTCATTTCTAAATCCTTTAAACAATTTCAGAAAACAATTTTCTTTAAAAATTCATTTCTCGGGCTTGGGACCTCGGAATTCGATTCCGGGCATACGCCCAAGTCCCATATTTTCCTACGAACCCTCCGGGACCGTCAAATCACGGGTCCGGGCCCGTTTACCCAAAATGTTGACCGAAGTCAACTTAAATGCATTTTAAGTCAAAAATTCAATATTTCACAGATTTTTCACATAACAGCTTTCCGGCTACACGCCCGGACTACGTACGCAAATCGAGGTGAAGATAAAAGAGGTTTTTAAGGCCTCGGAACACAGAATTCAATTTAAAATCAAGTGATGACCTTTTGGGTCATCACATTCTCCACCTCTAAAACAATTGTTCGTCCTCGAACGGACAGAAGAAGGAAGTACCTGAGTCGGGGAAAAGATGGGGATAACGGCTCCGCATATCGGACTTGGACTCCCAGGTCGAGGCCTCAGGAGGCTGACCTCTCCATTGAACACGAACAGAAGGAAAACTCTTCGACCTCAACTGACGAACCTGTCGGTCTAGAATGGCTACCGGCTCCTCCTCATAAGACAAGTCCTTGTCCAACTAGACAGTGCTGAAATCTAACACGTGGGATGGATCGCCGTGATACTTTTGAAACATGGACACATGAAACACTAGATGCACTGCTGATAAGCTCGGCGGCAATGCAAGTCTATAAGCCACCTCTCCCACTCGATCAAGAAACGGACCAATGAACCTAGGGCTAAGCTTGCCCTTCTTCCCAAATCTCATCACGCCCTTCATAGGCGACACTCAAAGCAATACCCGCTCACCGACCATGAAAGCCAAATCTCGAACCTTGCGGTCGGCATAACTCTTTTGCCTGGACTGAGCTGTACGAAGCCTATCCTGAATGATCCTGACCTTGTCCAAGGCATCCTGGACCAAATCCGTACCCAACAATCGAGCCTCTCCCGGCTCAAACCATCCAATCGGCGACCGACACCGCCTACCATTCAAAGCCTCATAAAGAGCTATCTGGATACTCGACTGGTAGCTGTTGTTGTAGGCAAACTCTGCTAAAGGCAAAAACCGATCCCACGAGCCTCCAAAGTCAATGACACAATCTCGGAGCATATCCTCCAAAATCTGAATAGTCCGCTCAGACTGCCCGTCCGTCTGAGGATGAAACGCTGTGCTCAACTCAACCCGTGTGCCCAACTCTCACTGAACTGCTCTCCAGAAATGTGAGGTAAACTACGTACCTCGGTCTGAAATGATAGACACGGGCACACCATGAAGGCGAACAATCTCCCGAATATAGATCTCAGCTAACCTCTCACAAGAATAGGACACTGCCACAGGAATGAAAGGCACTGACTTGGTCAGCCTATCAACAATGACCCATACTGCGTCGAACTTCTTCCGAGTCTGCGGGAGTCCAACAACGAAATCCACAGTGATCCGCTCCCACTTCCACTCGGGAAGCTCAATCCTCTGAAATGAACCACCGGGCCTCTGATGCTCGTACTTAACCTGCTGACAATTCAAACACCGAGCCACATATGCAACGATATCCTTCTTCATTCTCCGCCACCAATAATGCTGCCGCAAATCCTGGTACATCTTCGCGGCGCCCGAATGAATAGAGTACCGGGAGCTATGGGCCTCCTCTAAAATCAACTCTCGAAGACCATCCACATTAGGCACACAAACTCGACCCTGCAATCTCAAAACTCCATCATCACCTAAGGTAACCTGCTTGGCACCTCCGTGCTGCACCGTGTCTCTAAGGACACACAAATGGGGATCATCATACTGCCGATCTCGGATACGCTCCAATAATGAAGAACGAGCGACTGTGCAAGCTAACACACGGCTGGGCTCAGAAACATCCAACCTCACGAACTGATTGGCCAAAGCCTGAACATCCAAAGCAAGCGGTCTCTCACCGACCGGAATATAAGCAAGACTGCCCATACTGGCTGACTTCCTACTCAAAGCATCAGCCACCACATTGGCCTTTCCCGGATGACATAAGATGGTGATATCATAGTGTTTCAACAACTCCAACCACCTCCTCTGCCTTAAATTCAACTCCTTTTGCTTGAACAGATACTGGAGACTCTTGTGATCCGTGAACACCTCACATGCCACGCCATACAGATAATGCCTCCAAATATTCAATGCATGAACAATGGCTGCCAACTCCAAATCATGAACCGGATAGTTCTTCTCATGAATCTTCAACTGCCGCGAAGCATAGGCAATGACCTTGCCATCCTACATCAACACTGCACCAAGTCCAATACGAGAAGCATCACAATAAACTGTATAAGGCCCTGAACCTGTGGTCAAAACCAACACCGGTGCCGTAGTCAGAGCTGTCTTGAGCTTCTGAAAGCTCGCCTCACACTTATCCGACCATCTGAACTGGGCACCCTTCTGGGTCAACCTGGTCATCGGGGCTGCAATAGATGAAAACCCCTCCATGAACCGACGATAGTAGCCTACCAATCCCAAGAAACTCCGAATCTCTGTAGTTGATGCTGGTCTAGGCCAGTTCTTGACTGCCTCAATCTTCTTCGGATCAACCTGAATACCCTCTGCTGATACAACATGACCCAGAAATGCAACTGAACTCAACCTGAACTCACACTTCGAGAACTTAGCATATAACTGACTATCCCTCAGAGTCTAAAGAACCATTCTAAGGTGCTACTCGTGCTCCTCCTGGCTGCGGGAATATATCAAAATATCATCAATGAAGACTATCACGAACGAATCCAAATAAGGCCTGAACACTCGGTTCATCAAATCCATGAAGGCTGCTGGGGCATTTGTCAACCCGAATGACATAACCAAGAACTCATAATGCCCGTACCGAGTGCGGAAAGCTGTCTTAGGGACATCCGATGCCCTAATACTCAACTGATGGTAGCCAGATTCGCAAGTCAACCTTTGAAAATACCTTGGCACCCTGAAGCTGATCGAACAAATCATAAATCCTCGGCAGCGGATACTTATTCTTAATTGTAACCTTGTTCAATTGCCGGTAATCAATACACATTCTCATTGACCCATCCTTCTTCTTAACAAACAACACCGGCGCTCCCCAAGGCGAAACACTGGGTCTAATGAAGCCCTTCTCAAGCAAGTCTTGCAACTGCTCCTTTAACTCTTTCAACTCAGGCGGGGCCATACGATACGGCGGGATAGAAATAGGCTGGGTGCCCGGAGCTAAATTGATGCAAAAGTCAATATCCCTGTCGGGTGGCATACCCGGCAGGTCTGAAGGAAATACCTCAGGAAACTCCCGAACAACGGGCACAGAATCAATAGAAGGGACCTCAGCACTAGAATCGCGAATATAAGCTAAATAGGCCAAACACCGCTTCTCGACCATACGTCGAGCCTTCACATAAGAGATAACACTACGGGTAGAATGACCAGGAGTCCCTCTCCACTCTAAACGGGGTAAACCCGGCAAGGCTAAGGTCACAGTCTTGGCATGACAATCCAAGATAGCGTGGTAAGGTGACAACCAGTCCATCCCCAACATAACATCAAAATCAACCATGTCCAGAAGCAACAAATCTACACGAGTCTCAAGACCTCCAATCACCACAATACAAGAATGATGGACTCGATCTACCACAATAGAATCACCCACCGGTGTAGACACATAAACAGGAGCACTCAAAGAATCAATAGGCATGACCAGGTACGGTGCAAAATAAGATGACACACACGAGTATGTAGACCCTGGGTCAAATAACACTGAAGCATCTCTATCACAAACAAGAACAGTACCTGTAATAACTGCATCGGAAGCCTCAGCCTCGGGCCTGGCTGGAAGAGCATAACATCGGGGCTGGGCCCCACCACCCTGAACCACATCTCTGGGACGGTCTGCCGCTGGCTGGCCTCCACCTCTAGCGGCCTGAGATCCACCTCTAGGACCTCTACCTCCACCTCTAGCACCTCTACCCCCACCTCTAGCTGGCTTGGTGGGCTGTGGAACACCTGGTGCCTGAACCATAGCGCGGGAACCCTGTTGCTGCGACTGAGTACCCACCAATCTCGGATAAGCCCTCCTGATATGACCATACTCACCACACTCATAGCATCCTCCTGAGAGTTGCGGCTGAAGAAACTGAGACTGACCCTGGCGACCTGAATGACCACCCCGAAAACTCTGGAGCGGCGGTGCACTGATAGGAGCTGGTGGTGCACTATAGGGCTGCTGATCAGAATACTGCATGTGAGAACCACGGCCACCTGAAGCACCGTGAGAAACCTGAAGTGCTGACTGAAAGGGCCTAGGAGGATGGCCTCTACCATACTAATCCCTGCCTCCAGACGAGGCACCACTGAATCTGCCATACTGACGGGGTCTCTTGTCTGCTCTATGACCACCCCCCTGTGATAGAACTATCTCAACTCTCCGGGCCACATTGGCCGCCTCCTGGAAAGATATCTCACTCCCAGCCTCTCTAGCCATCTGAAGACAAATCGGCTGAATAAGTCCATCAATGAACCTCCCCACCCTCTCTCTCTCGGTGGGAAGTATGATAAGAGCATGACGAGCCAAGTCGATGAATCTGGTCTCATACTGAGTAACGGTCATAGAACCCTGCTGGAGACGCTCAAACCGCCTCGATATGCCTCTCTCTGAGTGATGGGGAGAAACTTCTCTAGAAATAGCTGAGTGAACTGCTCCCAAGTCAAAGCTGGTGATCCGGCTGGTCTAGCCAAGCAATAATCTCTCCATCAAGTCTTGGCGGATCCAGATAAGTGAAAAGTAGCAAAATCGACCCCATTGGTCTCCACTATCCCCATGTTCCTGAGAACCTCATGACGACCGTCTAGATAATCCTGGGAATCCTCAGTAGATGCACCGCTGAAAGTAGTAGTGAAGAGCTTGGTGAACCTGTCCAATCTCCACAAAGCATCGGCAGACATAGCTGCACCATCGCCGGTCTGAGCTACCACACCCGGCTGTACTGCTCTAACTGGCTGAGCTGCTGGAGTCTGAAACTGGGGAGCTACCTGCTCTGGAGTGCGAGTAGCAGGAGTATGGGCTCCTCCTCCAGCCTGAGAGACGGCTGGTGCTACAGGAAGTAGACATGCTCGGGTGACACTCTCCATAAGGCCCACTAGACGGACCAGAGCATCCTGAAGAACTGGGGTAGCAATAAACCCCTCTGGGACCTGAGCTGGGCCCATCGGAACCTCATCATCAAAATCAATCTGAGGCTCTGCAGATGGTGATACTGCTCTGGGCTGAGCTCTGCCCCTGCCTCGGCCTCTAGCACGGCCTCGCCCTCGCCCTCTGCCCCTCGTGGGAGATGCTGCTGGGGACTCGGGCTGCTGATCGGTAGATGAGGAAGCACGTGTTCTCGCCATCTGCGAAAGAACAGAGTAGAAGTTCAATTAGCATTGAGAAACCAAACCGCACAACAAGAAAGAACAAATGTGAAGTTTTCCTAACTCTGTAGCCTCTGGGGGATAAATACAGACGTGTCCGTACCGTCCCTCAGACTCTACTAAGCTTGTCCGTGAATTGTGAGACCTATGTAACCTAGAGCTCTGATACCAACTTGTCACGACCCGGATTTCCCACCTTCGGGAGTCATGATGACGCCTACTCGTAGAAGCTAGGCAAGCCACGAAATATAGAAATTCTTAACCTTTTCATTTTAAGCCTTTTTAACAACTTGAATTAACAAGTGATCAACATTAAAATAATAGCGGAAGATGAAATCAAGCGGAAGACTTAGTCAAATTAAATACCAAAATCAGTACAAGAATGCCAATATATGCATCTACCCAGAAATCGGTGTCACAATATTCACGGACGGACTAAGATTACTACAACAAATGTCTGAAAGAAATACAATCTGTCTCGAAATCTAATGAAAACAGAGTACATAATGAGGTAGAAGAGAACGCCGAGCCTGCGGACACTTGCAGGACTACCTCGGGACCTCTGGATGGACTGAAGGCTGGCTCCCCAAGTGCTACTGTCCAAATGCTGCTCCGGTATCTGTACATAGTGCAGAGTGTATTATCAGCACAACCAACCACATGTGCTGGTAAGTGTCTGGGCTAACCCCGGCGAGGTAGTGGCGAGGCTAGGACCAGACTCCAGATAAACCTGTGCAGTTATATAATATACAGCGGAAATAAACAGGAATAAACAATTTAAATGGGAGGGGATACATGCTACAGGGAAGAATGTCAAATCCAGCAGGAACTTAAGAGAAATATGAGAGAACAACTAAGAATCTACAACAAACAATAGTAATACTGTTGCGACGCGCAACCCGATCCAATATAACATTTGTTGCGGCGCGCAACCCGATCCAATATAACATTTGTTGTGGCGTGCAACTCGATCCATATATATAGTATTGTTGCGGCGTGCAACCCGATCCATATATAGTATTGTTGCGGCGTGCAACCCGATCCATATATAGTATTATTGCGGCGTGCAACCCGATCCATATATAGTATTGTTGCGGCGTGCAACCCAATCCATATATACTATTGTTGCGGCGTGCAACCCGATCCATATATAGTATTGTTGTGGCGTGCAACCCGATCCATATTTTCATATACCTTTAGCAACAACCATACCAAGAGTCCCGACAAGGGATCAACAATAAACTACACTATCCCGGCAAGGGATCAACAATAACTACACTATCCCGGCAAGGGATCAACAATAAAAGTAAATACGTCCCGGCAAGGGAGAATCAGCTATAACTAATCTTAACTCAACTTCTATTCATCTCAGCTAACACCAATATTCAAATCATAAGTAATTTCCACGAGAACAAACTTAATCCTTGCTCAATATCGAGAATCATCAATTAAAGCATCCGTAGTATCACTTAAGAACACAACAAATTTCAATTTAAGACTCACAGTCATGCTCGACTCCAACGTATAGATACTCGTCACCATGCCTATACGTCGTACTCAACAAGAAGCAAATAGCAAATAGGACTCAACTCCTAATCCCTCAAGCTAAGGTTAGACCGAACACTTACCTCGAACTTCCACGGCGAACTCAAGTCTCAAACACCGCTTTCCCTTTCGAATTTGGCTCCAAATCAATCGTATCTAGACATAATCGACTTAATAACATCAATAAACACCAAACAATCCAATTCCAATGCTTAATTATAGCTTTCCAATCATTCTTTCCAAAAATCCAAAAATTGACCTCGGGCCCGCTTGGTCAAAACACGAGGTTCGGACCAAAACCCGATCACCCATTCACCCACGAGCTCGAATATATAATTTATTTTGAAATCCGACCCCAAAACGAGGTCAAATTGCCAAATAATCAACAAGCCCTAACTCTACCCAAATCCCTAATTTTCTACCCTTAATCACATGTTTTAGGCCTAGAAATCTAGTGGGTGTTGATAAAAATAGAAGAAAACAAGTCAAAGATTACTCACCCAAGAGGTTATGGTGAAGGAGTTCTTCAAAAATCGCCCAAGAGGTGTGGAGAAGAAGAAGTTTGTGAAAAATGGTGAAAATCCCGTAATGTGTTATGTTCTGGTCAACTAGGCGAAATTACTCATCGCGTTCGCGACAGGTCCATCGCGTTCGCGATGGGTTAGGCCTGCTAGGCCTTCACGTTCGCGTCCATGTGGTCGTGTTCGCGTAGGTTTATTTCCCCTCCCCTGCCCAGGCTCAATTGGCCTTCGCGTTCACGTGGCCAGGACCGCATTCGCGAAGGGAAGACCCACCAACGCCTCATGTTCGCGTCCTGGGTTACGCGTTCGCGTAGAAGGAATTTCCTTCAGCATAATTAACACATCGCGTTCGCGAGGGTCCTCCCGCGAACACGAAGAAGGAAATATCAAAATACCTACAGCTGAAAACCTGCAACTTTTTAAGAGTTTAAGACCTTCCGAAACACATCCGAAACTCACCCGAGCCCTCGGGGCTCCTAACCAAACATACGTACTAACTCAAAAATACCATATGAACTTATCCGTGCGATCAAATCGCCAAATTACATCATTAACATCGAATTTAACCGCAAAATCAATGAATTATTTCAAACTTCTTAAAACATCAAATTTTTCATTTAAAGTCCGAATCACGTCAAATGACATCCGTTTCTCACCAAATTTCACAGAATCATCTTAAATCATATATAAGACCTGTACCGGGCGCCGGAACCAAAATACAGGCCCGATACCAACATGTTCTAATCAAATTTCATTTCCAAATCCTTTAAACAATTTCAGAAAATAATTTTCTTCAAAAATTCATTTCTCGGGTTTGGGACCTCAGAATTCGATTCCGGGCATACGCCCAAGTCCAATATTTTCCTACGGACCTTCCGGGACCGTCAAATTACGGGTCCGAGTCCGTTTACCTAAAATATTGACCGAAGTCAACTTAAATGCATTTTAAGTCAAAATTTCAATATTTCACAGATTTTTCACATAACAGCTTTCCGGCTATACGCCTGGACTGCGCACGCAAATTGAGTTGAAGATAAAAGAGATTTTTAAGGTCTCGGAACACATAATTCAATTTAAAAGCAAGTGATGACCCAAAGGTCATCACATTTTCACACAAGTTGCAACAACAAAGTAACCAATTTTAGAAGAAAATTAGATAGATATTGATGATTTGGTAAAGAAAAATGAAAGAATGAGGGGGTATTTATAGTTGAAAATAGGGAAAAAGTGTAATTATAAAAAGTTTGGGGTTAAAACAAAGTTGGGGGAGGGGGGGTTAAATGGCTATTTTATAAATAGTCAACGGCTATTTTGGCAGCAATAACGGCTACATTTTAAATGGGTAACGGTCAGAAAATTAAGTGGGAAAAAAAACCTTTTTTTTTAAAAAATGTAGCCGTTGGGGACTGGTTGAGACCGGTTAGGATCGGTTGAACCGGCCCACTTAGGACCCGGTCCCGGGCCCAAACGGTCCCCTAATGTGAACCGGCCCGCATGGGCCTGTATATCTCCCTGGTCCCGGGCTTAAACGGGTAGGATCGTTTAGGCCCACTACCCATATGGGCTCGCGGGCCTGGGCAAGTCCCGGGCCTAACCGGCCAACTTGCCACCCTTATACAAGGCTCAAACCTTTTAGGGCCCGTTTGGCCATATAAATTTTTTCACTTTTTCTTCGAATTTTTTTTAGTTTTTCTCGAAATTAGTGTTTGACCATAAAATTTTTAATTTTCACTTTAAGATGAATTTCGAAATTTTTCGAAATTTGAAAAATTTCACAGAGCTATTTTTCAAAATATTCACTTCAGATCACTCACAAAAATTTGAAAACAGACCAAATTGTTATTCATGTCCAAAAACAACTTTAATTTTTAAATATCATTTTCATTTGATTTTTTTTTTACTTTTTTCGGAATTTTACAATTCTTATGTCCAAACGCCCACTTAATCTTTGTTCTCTATTTTGACATCAACTTCTTGGTATATTAAATAAAATTTACAAAATTGAGAACTATATAAAGAATATAATAAATTATATACTTTTTATAACTAAAAATATTTTAAAATACATGAAAGCTTTGTGATAAAATAAAAATGTTGTTTGGTAAAAAAAAAGACAAAAAAGAAGGAAAAGCTTATGGACTTGCAAACTAGGTAGTGTCATATATTCTGACCAAAAACAAGGTAGTGTCATATAAAGTGCACACATAGAGTATTTGATTTTGAGTTAGTGCCGCTTTTGTTGTGCCTTTGCTAAATAGTTACTAATTCTTCAAACAGAAAAAAAAATCAATTAAAATTATTAGTATAAAGAAGTTGATTGAGAACTATATGAGCTCCAGCTATAAATCTTAGCGGAGAAAGATAAAAACACTAAGAGCCCGTTTGGCTTGGCTGATTTAGAGTACCTGATAAGCATTAGGTGCTGATAAGCACTTTAAAGTGCTGAAACTGATTTAAAAAATAAGTAGTTATGTGTTTGGATAAAAGTGCTGAAATTAATAATATGCAGCTGAAGAACTGGGTATACGAAGAGTTTTGTTTTAAAAAGAAGTATTTTAGGGATAGAATAGTAAATATTTTGGTCAAACTTAAAGTGCTTATAAGCTGAAATTTGATAAGTTGGGGGAGACTTAACTTATGGCTTTTGGCTTATTTTTGGCTTATAAGCACTTTTAATTTTACCAAACGCGTAGATAAGCCAAAAAGTGCTTATAAGCCAGTTTGACCAGCTTATAAGCTTAGCCAAACACCCTCTAAGTGATTTCTTCTATCAATCCATGTTTTAACTTATACTATTAAGAGGTAACCCTGAAATTAGTTTGAGGTGGTTGCAAGCTAAAGCTAACTTAAATTGGAGCAATGCCTTCCAAGTGCAATATATCTAATGGGTCGGAAATCAGCCGAAGTTTCTTTCCATTTCAAGTTCACTCATCTATTTGGGTGTAATCTTCTTTTTTCTTCTTCTTTCATTTGGATATAATTACTGAGATGTTATATATACTTATATTGCGTGCAAATGAGGGTCCAAAAGTGCAGATGAATTTTTCTAAATACAAGAGACATGCATATTACGTTATTCCTTGCCATAAATAATTATTAATTAATTATATCATTATAACAATCATTTAATTAATTTCCTCATATGTAGGAGTTTAAAATCAACTAAAATTTTACATATTAAATATTTTTTTATTTGAACTATATTGAAAGTCCTTATATTTAATATTTTAAAATCATTAAAATTTTACCTTATAAAAATCTTGCATTTAAACTATATATAAATGATAAACAAAATAAATAATAGAAATAATTAAAAAGATCAAAGAAAGGGGAAGTATGAGGTTTTGAATAATATATAGGTGGTCGAAGTCTTTTTATAAACTTTTGTACGTTCTGATTTATATGAAACACTTATCAGTTATTCCAAGAAGATAATTTATAAGATATTTTAATATCTTTAAATAACATTTTAAGCATTTTTTAAATTTAGCTGGATATAAGTAGGTTTGTTAACTAAAACTATGGCTTTGCAATTGATTCAGAATTTATTTATTGTACATAGTGATTCTTAATTATTTGAGATTTACAAAGTATTTTTATTTGCTTTTTTTTTTGGGAACATGTCATTCATGGATGATTTTGTACCTAATCGATTTTTTACTATTTACAAAAAAAAAAAAAATCTTATTGAATCAGAAAATAAATACAATTAAATATTTAAAATTTGGTATTGGCTAATACTATTCAATTACTCATCTCACTTGAATAATGACACTTCAAAACCAAATACGCACTTCCAATTCTAATTTCAGTCATTAAAATAAATTTTAAGTTGAATTATTGACTGATAATTAAGTATTTATATTGAAAAATTTCTTTTACTATAGAGTTAATTATACACGATCAACATTTATTATTTTTAAAAACTTATACTTTTATTTTATAACTAAAAGATAAATTTTAAATAAATTTTTACTCATTGAAATAGGATACACGCACTTTAATAGTACCAAATATGTGGGCATAGGCGGATTTACGTTTTGAGATATGGGTGGGTGTTGAAGCTCCCATCGACTTTGGCCAAATTGTGTTATGTATTCATAGATAATAGTTAAAAATTTAAATAATTGACCACGAGCACCTGTTATGATTATGTTTGACTATTGTAAATTTACATTAAAATTAGTGAAGCACCTACGACCTACAAATCCTGATCCGCCACCGTATATGGGAAAAAGACATATACAGGGAGAGACGTCCCATTCCAAGTCAACTCCCTAATAGTACCTAGGAATTTTTACATTCCTATACCACATAGGAAACCTTTTTACCCTACATGTTTAAGGTTTGAGTAAATTACACTTAGTATACCAAATTACCAATCATATACCATACTTAATTAAGGGTCTGATTAATGGGCTATTTTTACTCCTTAATTAAAGGTATCCATATCTAATTAATGGGCAGTTTTTACTCCTTAATTAAAGGTATCCATATATCCCACGTTTCTCTCTCCTTACCCCTTACCCCCCCCCCCCACCCACGTTTTTACCCATACCCCACATTCTTTTTACCATTTTCCCTCTTCTGTAACCAAACAAAATTCCACATCGATTGTGTTATGCTTTTTCACATCACTGATGAATACTCAACAATTTAAAAGATAACGGAGAGCTATTATGTCTTTTGGAAAAGTCAAAAATGAAAATAAGTAAAGCAAACGGTTTAACACTGTTTTGCTGCTAAAACGAGTACCATTCTTTGGTGAATTCTATAACAATATGGGTGTTTTATCAACAAAACCACAAAAAAAGCAGGGCAAATCTTCCCATGCAATTGCAGATACGACTCATAGTTTTTCAACATAGATTGTAATTTAATTGTAGTATAAATGTAGTTGTTTTGTAGATACCCTTAAAAACAATACTGCTTTATACAATACTTAAACTAATTTGTAGTTTATTTGTAGATGTTTTGTAGAAAATTTGTAGATGAAGAGAAAATTTTGCAGTCAACATTTTTTTGCAACATAGATTGTAGTTTAATTGTAGTATAAATGTAGTAATTTTGTAGATACCCTTCAAAACAATACTGCTTTATACATACGTAAACTGATTTGTAGTTTATTTGTAGAAAATTTGTAGATGAGNCATGAAATTTAAGGGAAAATCAGCGGTAAATTTGGGGATTAGGGCTTGGTTAATTTGAGAGCTTTGAGTGATGATTTGTGGGGCCATTTAAGGTCCGATTTTGGTACTTTTGGTACGCATGAACTCGTGGCGGAATAAGGGTTCTATTGATGTAATATTTGCCAAATTCCGAGACGTGGGCCCGGGGGTCGGGTTTGGCCAATTTCGGGATTCTTAATGTAAATTGGTTATTTTCGAGTGGGCTTTGTTCCCTTAGCATAATTTGATGGTATAATACTGTTTTTGGCTAGATTTGGAGCATCCAGAGGCCGAGTCGAGAGGCAAAGGCATCGCGAGCTAGAGTTTGGACCAGATTGAGGTAAGTAATGATTGTAAATGTTTGTCCTGAGGTATGAAATCCCGAATTTCACATCGTTGTGCTACTTTGAGGTGACACACACGCTAGCTGATGAGTGTGGGATCGTGCACCATTGGGGATTGTGATTTAGTCCGTCCCGTATAATTGTTTAACCGTGTATTTGATTGAAAACTGTTTGCTATCATCATGTTTTGGGCTGAATGCCATATTTGGGCCTCATGCTAACTGTTTTGGACCATTAGTGGATTTTTTACTACTATTCCTCACTATTTTGACCTCATATTTATACTCATACGCAACAAAAATCCAGCGAAAACAGCCCCAAAAATCAGAGAAAATCAGCATCAAACTTAGCATTTGCTCGACAGTATTGATTTTTGATGACCTTTTTGTTCGGATCAATGACGGAGAGTTGATACCTGATTTGGAGATGGACGCAGAGATTTTTGCTGAATTTTCAGTTAGTAGTGGGGATGAATCTGATGTGAATATGAAAAAATATTTTAGTCCCAAATTTGTAGGCGCCTAATTTGGAAGGAATAAGTTATTCAAATATTTATCCCAGATTTGTAGGCGCCTAATTTGGAAGGAATCAGCTCTTAATATGGGTATTTAATGAATGGTATAAATTTTGTAGGAAAAATATAAACATATCGGGTAATAATGGAAATATGCACATTTTTGGTAATAAGGTTTCATATATGGTATAGATAGGAAAAAACCTCTAATACCTAATATGTGGACAAATCCTGTTTTGAGTCGGACTCAAATACGTGATAAGTTAGTCTATACTATTTGGGCCTCAAAAGTATTTGGGCTTGTGAATAATTATATGCCAAAATTTTACGGTATAGTCAGTTTTCGGACTGGTCAATCAAAAATAGCCAGCGTTTACTAAGTCAATAAAAAATAGCCACCGTTTTGTTGCAATAGAGACCGGTCCAGCATAATATACTGGAGTTCGGTGCACTTGTATATGAACTCCAGCATATTATGCTGGACCGGTATACTTTGCTGGCTCCGGTATAATATACTGGAGACTGGAGCACTGGTGCTCCAAACTCTAGTATATTATACTGGACCATTATACTTATTGGAACTCCAGTATGTTATGCTGGAATTCTAGTGTATTTATGCTGGAACTCCATCATATTATGCTGGAGTTCCAGCATACTATCCTGGAACTCCAGTATAGTATGCTGGAGTTCAAGTATACTTATGCTGGAACTCCAGCATAATATACTGGAGTATTTTTCGGGTTTTGAACAGTGTTTTCGCTCAGATTTATCTTTACATAAAAAGTGACTAAATTTCGATTACTTTTGAAATTGGGCTATTTTTGAACGATCAGTTGTAAATCTGGCTATTTTTAAAAATCACCCTAATTATATGCATACTCGAAAAACAATAATTGAGTGAAATGTAACAATTGTACTTTAGAAAAATTTAAGGGTGTATGCAAGAAAGCCGAAAGGGATAGTTTGCGGATCCAAAATTTTCATCAAGGGGTATTAAAATATAAATAATTAGATACATCGAAAAGTTAAGGAGAGTCAACGTATAGTAAATATACATAAAATAAAGAAATTTATCTAGCAAAATAGTGTAATTTTCCGGTGAAGGGGTGTCGCTTGAAACCCCTTGCTTTAATGTGGCTCCGCCACTGGATAGTTTCACGCTGTTATTTAAAGTTTGTTTTGGTTTTCTAAAATTTATACAAAAATGGAGTATGTTAAGTGTAACTAAATAGATTTGGACTAAAATAGTACCCTCTAACTGGAAATAGCGAAGGTAACCTCATGGATCTAGTATTGACTAGGGCCGTGCATAATTTGGTAAATACCGAATTACCGTACCGAAACCGAAAATTTTGGTATTTGGTATACGGTATTTTGGTATTTGGTATGGTATTTGGTTTAAGTTTTAAAAAAAATGGTATTAGGTATGGTATTTGGTATTTTAAAATAAAAAACCGAAATACCGATACCGTACCGAAATATATATTATATTACACAAAATATATATTATCAATTATAATATAAATATAAAAAATCTAAATTTTACTTTCCTTTATTCTCTAAGTTCATCAATTAACTCTAAACAAGTAACAAGACATTTTTAATGATCAAATATTCTTTTATGTACAATTTTCTCTATTTGGATCGATATTTGTTAGTTTTGGACAAAATTTTTGTTAACAAACATTTTCAGTTTTGTATTTTTGAGTACTTTAATTAAGAATATTATAGTCTATGGCTCTATGCACTAGTTAGGTATTCAAACCGAATAAACCGAAGTTACCGAACCGAATAAACCGAAACCTAAAGGAGAAAAACCAAACCATACCGAATTTAATTAGGTACGGTATTGGTATAGGATTTTAAGAAATCGAATACCGAAAATACCGAACCAAAATGTCTAAATACCGTACCGTACCGACCGACGAACACCCCTAGTATTGACTAAGTTTTCCCCCATTGTTTCACCACTTTTTTGGTGAATTCATGCTTTAGGATTCTTTAGGATTCGTCGTATCAGTTAGGATATCAGATTCTTTATGTTCTTCAATCTCTATTGAATTTCTATCTCGTTCTTTTAATTGATTAAGTTAATCTCCATTGTTATTGTATGGGTCAGAATCCGCCCCCACGATAATTAACGAGGCTAATCCCGTCTTAAGCTAATTCATGATTAATTAGTGGCACGACCACTCAGAATTAACGATATTCAACCCACATCTGGTTCGATCAGCAAGGTCATGGCCTATCTGCCACCATAAAGGCGAAATCCCAACGTGGTCACGGCCACTTATTGCCAGCTCACGAAGCTCACATCTATAAATACCAAGAGAGGAAACCCTAGAAAAGGGGGGGGGGTTCTTCTTCACCACTATAGAGAGAGAGACAATTGTCAACGATACCCAAATTATGGGCAAGAGGAACACCATTGTAAGGCTCTGAACCTCTTCATGGAGAGGCAGACCAAACCAATATTATCAATAAAGGCTTCTAATGTTTCTCCCCCTAATCCTGAGTACTTATTTTCGTTTCCTTCATTTGGTCCAACGGATTATTACGGTTTGCTATGATTTTCCCGTGATTTATTTATATTGTTTTATACTCATAAGGTATGTAATAACTTTTGAGTCAAACAATTTGGCGCCGTCTGTGGGGATTTCCTAGCAAAATCGCGTAGTTCTTCCCTCGACCAAAAGAAAAGAAACGCCAAACTCGAAGGGGAACTCGAAGATCTCAAATCAAGATCTAAGTCCTCTCTCTCTCCGATTTCAGATAGTGCAAACAAAAAGAAGAAGCCCCCCCCCCCCTCCTAAGGGGAGGTCTCTACAAGGCATCTCCCACATCCCTGATACGAGCTCCAGCCAAAAACCGGCACGGAGATATCTCGAGCCGAGAGTCGCCTCAAGACAGCCTATATACCCTGGTTGGGACGACAACGGATGAGCCGCTCAAGGTCTCGAATCCAAACCGAGCTTCAGCACTCAATACCCACAATATGGGACTCAGACCATGTGCCTTCGTCATCAAGATCGACAAAGTTTAACAACAGTTGAACTGGGACTCAGGCCATGAGCCTTCGCCATCAAGATCGACAAAGTTCAACAACAGTTGAACTGGGACTCAGGCCATGAGCCTTCGCCATCAAAATCGACTAAGTTCAACAACAGTTGAACTGGGACTCAGGCTATGCGCCTTCGCCATTAAATCAAGGCTATGCGCCTTCGCCAAGAAGTTCAAATACAGTCGAACCATGACTCAGGCTATGCGCCTTCGCCAAGAAGTTCAAATACAGTTGAACCATGACTCAGGCTACGCGCCTTCGCCATAAAATCAAGCCCATGCGCCTTCGCCAGTAAGTTTAGCTACGGTCGAACCAAGACTCAGGCCACGCGCCTTCGCCATCAAATCCAACGAGTTCGACCTCGCTTGAACCATAAGGCTAGACGCCTTCGTCCTCAAATCTAACAAGTTCAACCACAGTTGAACCAGGACTCGGACCAAGCGCCTTCATCATTGAACTCAGCGAAACCCAACCTCCAACGAATCGAGGCGCAGGTTAGGCACCCTCGCCCTTCAAGTAAGTACTCCCAACTCAAACTAAGATTGGGGACACGTAAAGTCCGGCCCCGGTCAAACTACAAGGCCGCGTTTCTGTCATCACGGCCGACAGTTCGACCGCGCCCGAACTGGGACTAAGGCTAAGTGCCGCTATCGCCAAGCAACGGCTCCGACTCGCTCACCCCGAGTCGAAGAAGAAGAGTCGTCAACAATTAAAAACTAACATGCCTACCAGAGTCGAACTCGAAGGCAAATCACCCCTTCGAGCGCATGCAAAGAAAAATCTAAGGGGGAAAAAGAGGAGAATACAAAACAGACACAAGGCAAATAACGGAAAGGAGATCTCATTTATCTACAAAGTTAATTGCGGGTCTTCCCCGCTTACACCCGGCCAAGGCCGATCAATACAAGGAAAGAGAAAAGAAAAACAAGAAAAAATGCATATCTTTTTACTCGGCGCCATCCGCGCCACCATCTGCACCAGCGTCAGCCTCTGGCGTCGCCGCGTCAAAACCACAGTCGGTACGGGCCTCACGAGCCTTTTGACGCGCTCCCTCGAAAGCAGCTTCGGTCACGATGCCGGCCTCCCACAAATTCTTATATACATCACGTTGGGCCTCGGCAAAGACCCAAAGTTCTCGAGCCTGGCTGGAAGAAGCGGCTTGATCCCGTAGGCGCTGATTCTCTTCTTCTAAGGCTGTGATCCGGTCCGCCATGACTTGGGCGTCCTGCTCAAAGACACCGATCCGCTCCTCGAGACTCGCTTCTCTAAAGGCCGCAGCATCCCTCTCCAATGCCCGTTGGGATTCGTGCACGCGGATAGCTTCCTTCAACGCCCCAGCCCTCGACGAGGCATCCCTCACTTGAAGCTTCAATACCGCGACTTCACCCTCCAACGCAGTCACTTTCCCGCTCCATGCCGCAGCGGCCTCCGCCGCCTTAGCCTGGCCCTGGCGCTCACGCTCATCTGCAGCCCTTCTCCCCGCCTCAAGCTCCTCATCCTTTCGCCGGAGCTGCTCCTCGAGAGCACTCGCTCTGCCAAGTGCTTGCTGCATCTGCACCTCCCGTCTCGCCAGTTCCTCGACCAAGGTCCAACTACGGGGATCATTCCTCAAGTGCATGCGCATCTCTCGGCATCGATCACGGTAGCGGTGGTATTTCTCCAGCGCCCGCAAAAATATCCCTGAATGGACGTTGGCTCGACGGATGCTCTCCACCTCCAACAAATAAGACTGCAAAGCAAAGACAACGATCAAGATAAAGTTCAAACTAAGGCAAAGAAGAAGCGAACCGACATTATATTGCATACCCTCAATCCCATCACAGCCACTTCGTTCATCAGTCCGACATCCGTGACGCCCCTCAATGACGCGTTCTCGGCCTCCGAGCACAGCAGCTCAAACTGCGGGACCAAGCTACTCCCTTGGAGCAATAAGTTCAACTCCGTGGGAACCTCAATGAAGCGAGAACGCCCCTCTGCGCGCACCGCTGAATTGGTGAAGCCTTCCTGGAACATACGGACGTCGTCGGGGTCCAAGTCGGATTCAGACTCGTACTCACCCTCTACAGCATCTCTTCCTCCTTCAGCCGCTGGCGAGGTGGAACCTCCCGCCGCAGCCGCCAAAGGGGTGCTTAACTCACCAATATTACCAGTCGCTGAGGAACTACCTCCCGTCTCAGCGACTGGAACCACCGACTGAGTCGCCGAAGCGACGGCATCCTCATGGCCTAAGCCAGCCAGGGCAACCCCCATTGACTGTTCGCCCTCAAGAGCGGGCGCCGCGACCGCACCCTCTCCGCATCCGTCGGGGAGGAGTCCAGATTGATTACCACATGAGGAGCCGGCGCGAACACAACCCTACGCCTTATCAAGGGCCTCTCCTCCTCCCCGTCTGATGACGATTCCGCCCTAGGGCGCACAACCCCCGATGGCCCCTCATCCCGAAGCGCGGCCCGTGCTGGAGAAGGAACCGCCGAAGATTCAACTGATGCCGCCCTCGGTATTGAGCGTGATACAGGCGCCGCAGTAAGTCGAGCGACTGCACCCGGTCGATGGAAGGCCAACTGAGGGGCCCTGACGCGGCGTGCCCTCCCTGATCACAGAAAAACAAAGTTGAGGAAGTGTCAAAACAAAGAGGAACAGAAGAAGAAGTCAATTTTTCTTACCTGCCAGAGGACTACGGCCATGCCTCTCCCAGAAACACGCCCATGTGCGTATCCCCACCGTATGGGGGAGCACGGCCTCGACCCATCCGCGAATCCCAGCTAACGGAGCCGGCGGCGATTTTTCGGCTACAAAATTGACACGAGTTAACGCTTACGAGCACAAGACGTAAGGAAGGGTTAAAAAAAAGGATTTAATGGCTAAGGAACTTACGTGCATGATTCCAAGCCTCTGGGAATGCAGTAGAGCACGCCACTAAATGTTCATTCCTGATGTAGAAGAAGTGCTTGAAAGGGCGAGGTTCAACCTCATCATCCAGCTTCGCAGTCAGGCCCCTCGTCCCGCGAGGGCACGCTCGAATCATGGTACCACGAACCTTCTAGGGAGCGTAGAGGCTAAGCACATGCTGCACCGTGATCTCCCTACCAGCCAATTATGCGTATTTGATGAGCATTGCTAACAACTTATAAAGAGAAGGAGTAAGCTGACTCGAGCATACCCCGTAATAACGACAGAAATCAACCACCAGCATTGGGAGCGGGAGCTTAAACCCCAACTTGAAGGGGTAGGCGTAAAAGACGCAGTATCCCCTACGGTCGGTGTGGACCCTCTCCTCGCTTCTAGCGAGAATGACGTCAGCATAGCCGGGGATGACCCCCTGTCCCCGCAGTCGAGACATCCCAATCTCCCCCATTAATGGGGCTTCATCCACCTGATCCTCCCCACCATCGGCGGTGAAATCAGTCATCGGAACTCCTGGCAGAGATATTATCTCGTCAACCGACGGAGCTTCGCCGGTCTCCACCAGTTCTGCACCGCCCATCGCCGGAACTGGCCCCTCGGTCACCGGTGAGTTAACCGGAAGATCCGCCGGAAGAACGTTTTGGGAAGAAATGCCTGCCATTTTCGATACAATAACAAGAAAGAAACAAGGTTCGGGGGACGAAGACGAAGGTGAAACAGCAGTAAGAAAAGCTTCTTCAGAATCTCTCTCAGACAAGCAATAAGAATATGAAAAATGAATGCCTCAGCCTTTATTTATAGGCAACACAAGTGGCCTTCATGCACCCCAACAGCCACCATTAACTACATGACCAACCGCAAACCGGTTCGATTCCATAGGAATGTGCGTCATTATGACAGGCTCCATAAAGCAGCCTTGCAATCACCCGTTGGCGTCTCGCCCTCGAAATGGTCATAACGACCAATGAATGCCGAGGAGGTGCTCCTTGCGCCCTAGAAATTTTTTGACACCGCCAAGCACGTATCAAGCGTGCCCTCATTCCCCTCGGCCGCGCAACATACGACCCGTCCGCCATGGTCGACGGGTATGCACCCAAAACTAACGTAAGGATCAGAGCACAATGCAGCTTGACCTTACTCGAAGTAAGTCAAAAGGTCAAGCGCCTTCGCCCAGGAGGAGAGTTCGACCTCAATCGAACGATGACTTGATAGCCCAATAACAGGATACTAATACTCTACAAGGCTAAGGGCCATCTCCAAAAAGAATTCGGCCTCGACCGAAGCAACAATCGACCTCCCCATCCGAGTTTCTCAAACTACAGTCAATGGAATCCACTCATCGAGCTCGGCCAAGGCCCGACCTCAATAAGCGGAGGGACTAACTGTATGGGTCAGAATCCGACCCCACGATAATTAACGAGGCTAATCCCGTCTTAAGCTAATTCATGGTTAATTAGTGGCACGACCACTCAGAACTAACGATATTCAACCCGCATCTGGTTCGATCAGCAAGGCCATGGCCTATCCGCCACCATAAAGGCGAAATCCCAACGTGGTCACGGCCACTTATTGCCAGCTCACGAAGCTCACAGCTATAAATACCAAGAGAGGAAACCCTAGAAAGGGGGGGGGGGGAGTTTCTTCTTCACCACTATAGAGAGAGAGACAATTGTCAACGATACCCAAATTATGGGCAAGAGGAACACCATTGTAAGGCTCTGAACCTCTTCATGGAGAGGCAGACCAAACCAATATTATCAATAAAGGCTTCTAATGTTTCTCCCCCTAATCCTGATTACTTATTTTCGTTTCCTTCATTTGGTCCAACGGATTATTACGGTTTGCTATAATTTTCCTGTGATTTATTTATATTATTTTATACTCATAAGGTATGTAATAACTTTTGAGTCAAACAGTTATGCTTGAGCGCATTCAGATCGTATAATTTTTCTTTCTAGTTACGTTTGGTTTACTCGTTAGTACAGATAATATTTATAGTGATTAATGTGTGTCATATATATGGTGTCGGATCACTTTTTTTTATTAATGATCACAGTGATGTTGGCATCTCTGTACTGAAATTGTTGCCACGGTCATACCAAGAAGTCATACCAACTTGGAGATTTTGTATGACTAGTTTGAACTTTAAATATAAAAGGAAAAACTCAACTAACTTTTGGGGTAGGCTTATTAACTTTTGCCCTTTATTCGTAAACTACTCTTTCCGGTCCACAATAAGTGACCAATTTGTCTTAGACACATCCATTAAGGAAATATTAAATTCTAGACAAAAGTAGTTAGTAGGACTAAACTGCCTTTAATGAAATGATGCAGCATAATTAATGTGAGGAGTAAAAAGATTTTTTAGGAATGCGTACAAAAGGGTAATTTGAGAAAAATAAATTGAATTTTTTCTTGACTATATAAATGGACACTTATTTTGGACCAAAATAAAAAATACAAATTGGTCACTTATTGTGAACCGGAGGGAGGATAAAATTAAACTAAAAGAAGGGAAACTTGTAGAACCTTAAATTTTCTTTATCGGCTTAATAAGGCATAATTTATATTAGGAGTATACATAGATCGAGTTGGCTCGATTTTTATCAAAACCAAATCAATAAAGTTTCACATCTCAGTGATAGATAATACTATACAATTAGTTTGAACACAAAGTGAACGCACATGAGTTTTTCTTAAACTAATTGCAAACAACAAAGCAATAGAATATGTGAACACATAGGCTACAGAGGTGGTGTATTAATTGTTTTTAAATAATTTTGCCTCCACTACGACATTATAGGCCTAAATAAGTAAAATAACCGGGTAAAACTAATGTACATGTTTAACTTCTTTTGGTTTCTCAAGTTGAATTAACTTAGAAATATAAGACGGTTCAAGATTTCCTCTAACCCAATATCATTATCTTTACGCCATAAGATCACTCACTCTCCTATTTAAAAATCAATACATCAACTCATCTTTCAGCAAACGTTCAAATTCTATTATCAATTGCAAACAGTAATTATAGTAAAATATTAAATCCATCATACATGCCCCTTTTTGCAGTTTGTTTTCAATTCTACAGCAAATGCTATCATTTTGTGTCAAGTAGTTAGGTTTGCTGCTCTAGTTTCTAATAATTGAATTTTATAAACATCTTCCAAAATCATACCGTGTCAAAAAGATATAATGAACTTTGCACGAATAAGGAAATTAAAACAAATAGGAGGAGGAAAAAATTTATGAACTTAGAGAGTGAATCTAATTACCTTGAAAAAAAACATCCAACGTTAAAGTATATACCACGCCCACAATACAAATGAGATGGCACGAATTGCCAAAAGCTAGCAAATATTGAGTAAGAAGCAATTATGTGACACAAAAGTATAAACTTTAAAAACGTAGGCATACTTTGCAGATGAGGAATTGGGTCCATTTGCCAAAACAATATGCTGGAGAACTTTTCGGGAGAAATTTAAAAATAGCCAAATTTACAAGTGATCGTTCAAAAATAGCCCAATTTCAAAAGTAATAGAAATTTAGCCACTTTTCATGTAAAGATAAATCTGAGCGAAAGCACTGTTCAAAATCCGGAAAATACGCCAGTATATTATGCTGGAGTTCCAGCATAAATATACTTGAACTCCAGCATATTATACTGAAGTTCCAGGATAAGTATGCTGGAACTCCAGCATAATATGATGGAGTTCCAGCATAAGTACACTAGAACTCCAGCATAATATACTGGAGTTTCAGCAAGTATAGCGGTCCAGTATAATATGCTGGAAGTTCATACACAAGTGCTCGAATCTCCAGTATATTATGCTGAACTTTCCGTGTGTTGGAGTTCCAGCATGATATGCTGGAAGTTCATACACAGGTGCACCGAACTCCACTATATTATGCTGGACCGGTCTCTGTTGCAGCAAAATAGTGGCTATTTTTTATTGACTTGGTAAACACTGGCTATTTTTAAATGACCAGTCCGAAATCTGGCTAAACTGTGCTATTTTTACGAACTTTTCAAAGCACATTTGAAGCTAAAACGGATGGATCATATCTTTATAGCACATGAGGCTTAGGTGTTGTCTTTTTATCTTCTACCTTTGATGCATTAAAACACATTAATAAAAATTAACTAAAGGGAAGGGGAGAAGAACCGTAACGTTTACAGAATTGATGTACACTTTTAGGCTTTTAAATATAAGCTAAACTAATATAATGGAGGAGACAAAAAATCAAAAAAACCAGAAAAAAGATAAATGTGAAAGCTGCCCAAATAGGGATGCCACATCAGCTGGTCAATTCCCAACTTTATATACATATTGATTTTCATAAAGCACTATCTTTTAGTGATAATTAGCTATTTATAGATACCATTTGCTATATTACGGATTGTAGATACGTTTTCTGTTGTTATAAGATGTATTCGATGTATTTAAGCTACTGTATTCATGAATACAATAGCAAAAATAGGCGTGAATAAGGGAAGTCCAGCTAATCAGTTGTGGTATTCGAGTGTATACGACTGTATTCATGGCGTGAAACATGGGATTACAGCTGGATAGATTATTGTATTCGACTGTATTCACGGCGTGAAACAGGGGTTTACACTATTTTTAAACGGAAAGTGAATCAATTAACATAATAGACTCCTAATATAACTCAACAAACTCAATTATAACATACAAATTCTGTATTTTCAGTTATAAAAAAGATTCTCAACCGAAAAATACCCCAAAAATATAGCAATCTTCAGAGAAATTATATAATACATCTGAATACATAAATTATATTAATTAAAAAAACATATGAATACATTCATGGCATATAGCGAGACAGTGAATACAATGAAATACATAGAATACAGCGGGATACATTGAAATACAATGGGAAAAAAAGACAGTGAATACAATGAAATACATGGAATACAACGAGATACATTGAATTACAATTAAAAAAAAAGACAATGAAATACATGAAAATACAGCGTGATACGTTAAAAATACATTAAAATATATTAACAGAAAATCAAGTTGCTCAGCCCCAAACTCCGTCGTCTTTGTTCAAGAACAAACCCTAATTTCCGGCTCTCATTACATTAGTTTCTGCGGCTCTTTGTTTGTTTTCAAGAACTCAAAGAACATCCACAACTTTGTTCGTTTATTTCTCCATCAAAGAAACTATGAGTACTCTGCAAACTCAACGTTCTTCCCACCTTCCCCATAATCACACACGAAATTCCTCACCCAATTATTATGGCAATCACCAACAGCAAAGGCGTCCGCATTATCAGAGAGTTCACAATCCAAGAACGAATTATCCGTCTTTCGGAGTTGGTTCGTCAGAGAAGTCTTCGTGGTATACCACGCAAAATCACCATTTGTGACTAATGGTAGGTGATGTGGGTGAGAGGAATTTTGAGATTGAGCATCATGTTTTCAGGGAATGGGGGAAGAGAATGACATGTATCAAAGTAGAGAGAGAAAGAAAATAGTGTAACTAAATAGCGTATTTAATTGCTTAGGGGTAGGAGGTAACCAAAATTAGATATTTTGCTATAAACATTAAAAGGTATCTATAGAATATAATTTTCTTAAATGATATTTATTTAAAATAAATAAGGTGTTAACCTTTGCTATAGGAGCTAAAAATTCCATAATTATGTGCATACTCGAAAAACAATAATTGAGTGAAATGTAACAATTGTACTTTAGAAAAATTTAGGGATTTTTTCATTCATATAAACTATTTGAAACCTTATTACGAAAAATATTCATGTTTCGTATTTACCCGACCTATACACATTTTTTTTTATAAAATAGATACAATCCACCTTAAAAGGCTCCCAATCCATTATCTATGCCTTCAATCAAGTGATTTAGTTACACTCTTTTCCTTTTTTCTCTCCTCTCTCTCCTTTTCTCTCTAGATCTTCCACCCTTGCAGCAATTTAAGCCAACTACTGTATCACTTGATTTTAATTTCCAATTTTGGTAAAATAAAAATATCCCTCACAACTATTGTATCTTTGACAAGAAACCCAAAGTCGCGCCATTGCATCGATAGGAAAAGTTGGAAATATAATATCAAGACTTACTTCGGATGTTTATTCTACTCCCTGTTGCTATTTTTAGGTCCAATTTCTTTTTGATACTTACTTAATGTGCCCCACAAACCACAAAAACAGAACCATGTAAAATCTCTATATTAGGATTATGCTTTGACGATAGATCTTAAGCCAATTCTAACGTTTGAAAGCAGCAGGAGGACGTTTAGATAAATAGCTCAATGGCGGCAATGGCAGCCCTGCTTCAACATAATAGTCGATGGAATAGTAGTGTTCGATATGTTAATTTCAATGTCGAAAAAATTGTGATAAACTCGGAGTGAAGTTACAACGCATTACTTTCAGCCATTACAGAGCATCTATCAATTGATATACAATTACAATTTTTATACATTATTTCTATCCAGTTATATACAGCTACAATATCATACCACTTAAATACAATTTTATATAAATTTTATATAATATGTCTTTTGTATATTTTGTATCTGATTTATACATAGTAAAAACAAATTTCATTCAACTAATTATATATTATACAACTTATCTATAATTTTATACATTATTTCTACTCAGTTATATACAAATACAATATCATACAACTTAAATATAGTTTTTATACAATATTGTTCAACTTTCATACAATAGTTAAATAAATAAAAATATATAAACAACATAATAAAAATTTTCTACAATTTCGTAAACATAATGTATATCACGTCTTCTTCTTCTTCTTCTTCTTCTTCTTCTTCTTCTTCTTCTTCTTCTTCTTCTTCTTCTTCTTCGAGTTTCAATCTGAAATTCAGCCAAAATCAAGTCTAATCTTCACCAAAACACCCTCAATATTGAGATATAAACTTCAAACCATATTCCCAATTGTTTGCAACAACACCCAATCCAAACAAATAATGATTTTTGAAAACCCAAATTCGAATTGAAAGCTTCAAAGCTTTTTAATGGCGGTCAATGGTGGAATTGCTGCTCTCTTTTCCTTTGCTTTACATTACTGAAAATAGGGGTTGAGAGATAGAGAGACGTAGAGAGAATCCCAATTCTTTGCAACAACAGCCAATTCAAACAAATAACATTTTTCGAAAACCCAAATTCGAATTAAAGGGAAACAAACGAAATAATTTTGCTGAGAAAGCACCCAAATCAAATGAAGGAATATCTACTCCTTTGACATATCTACTCCTTTGACTTTTGTAGGGCTGTTCTTTGAAGATATCTTCTTCTTCATTGAAAATCAAGCTAATCAGAGACGTTAATAGAGGTAGGAATATTGAATAAGAGTAAAAATTTCGTCTGGTTTTTGAAGAAGAGATGAAATAGGCGTTAATGGAGGATTTCAGAGATTTGTGAAGAAAAAATAGTGGGTGAGTGCAAGATACGTGGGTGAGGGGTGGGATGTGGAGAGAGAAACGTGGAGGGGAGGGGGGGGGGGATATACAGTAGAGTTATTTTAGGACACTAATTAATATCATTAATTCCCTTAAAATGTACATAAATAGTAATTGAGTATATAAAATATAATTTTACTAAAAATTGAGTATGGAGGGTAATATAGTTTCATATAGTGTATAGGAATGTAAAAATCTCAAAAATTTAAGGGTGTATGCAAGAAAGGCGAAAGGGATAGTTTCAGTGCCGGATCCAGAATTTTCATCAAGGGGTATTAAAATATAAATAATTAACTACATAGAAAAGTCAAGGGGAGTCAACATATAGTAAATATACATAAGATAAAAAAAATTATCCAGCAAAATAGTATAATTTTCCAGCGAAGGGGTGTCGCACCTGAGATCTTTCTACAGATAGTCTGGGTGGATGACACCCCTTGCTTTAATGTGGCTCCGCCACTGGATAGTTTAACGCTGTTATTTAAAGTTTGTTTTGGTTTTCTAAAATTTATACAACTATGGAGTATGTTAAGTGTAACTAAATAGTTTTGACTAAAATAGTACCCTCTAACTGAAAATAGCGAAGGTAACCTCATGGATCTGGTATTGACTAAGTTTTCCCCCATTGTTTCACCACTTTTTTGTTGAATTCATGCTTTAGGATTCGTCGTATCAGTTCGGATATCAGATTCTTTATGTTCTTCAATCTCTATTGAATTTCTATCTCGTTCTTTTAATTGATTAAGTTAACCTCCATTGTTATGCTTGAGTGCATTCGGATCGTATAATTTTTCTTTCTTGTTACGTTTGGTTTACTTACTTGTTAGTACAGATAATATTTACAGTGATTAATGTGTGTCATATATATGGTGTCGGATCACTTTTTTTAATTAATGATCACAGTGATGTAATGCCACGGTCTTACCAAGAAGTCATACCAACTTGGAGATTTTGTATGACTAGTTTCAACTTTAAATATAAAAGGAAAAACTCAACTAACTTTTGGGGTAGGCTCATGATGTTCGGCAAAAAATGCATATATTTAACCATTGTTGTCTCATGTTTTGGTACTTTTAATCGTCTTTTGAGTATTAATTATATTATTTTGTGCTTAATATTATATTTTAACTGTGTAGGAATAAAGTGGTGTGAAGATGAAGAGATTTGGAGCAAAATTGAATTAAACGCAAAAGAAAAAGAAAAGAAATTAAATGAATATAATAAGGGGGACACCCTTTGATTTTTGTCCCCCCAGTTTGAAGACAAGAACAAAGCATACAATTGAAATACAAATGAAGGCAAAAACGTACCTGGAGAAGACAATTGAAAGAGCAGGCGGCAAACTCACTATTTTCAGCGTCAGGACCAGCGCTAGGCGCTGGCCTGGACGCTGTATTACGGGTATTCTCCTATTTTATTCGGTACAAAGTTATTTCGGTTTACATGGTCCCAACTCGTATATAAGGGGTTCTAAACCTAATTTGGAGGATTTAACATACTTTGAAGGGAGTTCACGTGGAGGAACACACACCACGCTTGGAGGAGGCTTCTAACTAGTTTTTCTTCTCTTCTCTTTCTTTAATTTCATAGTTTCTTTGTTCTAGAGTTTTGGGTGCTACATGAACGTTGTAGTTTGAAGCTTGAATTGTTCTTATTATTTTATCATATTGGTTTATTTATTCAATCTTGTGCTTAATTATTTGATTGCTTGATCACCAATTGAATACTATCTACGAATCTAGGATTGAACTCGGGAGAGGGAATTCTAGATTGCATATAAAATTGAGTAGAGCAAGATCTTAACTCTTAGGGGGAGCGGATTTGCGGTTAGGATAGGAATATACCTAATCGCATTGCTTGGTTATTATACGGGAATTATAAATGCGTTCTTGTTAATTCTAATTCCATAGGAATATAGGTGTTAGGTTAGCTTGAATAGGCGAGTTATACTTCGGGAGAAGGCTACGAGTAATATTAACCCCGTCAATCAATAAACTAGATAAATTAATTAGACGATTTAAATGGAAAACTCAACGGGATTGTTAGTTAACCCATAGCTCTAGAGTATTCGCTCACATTGAATTCGTCTTTAAGCTTATCGTTGTTTTCTTTAATCTGTTAATTTGTTACTCTAGATTAATTTTAGTTAAATATTCATACGTTAGGGTTCGCTTGAATAGATTAATTGTTTAGTTTAATTTAGTTGATAGTTAATCACAAGTTCCTGTGGGTACGATATCTGGACTTACAATCCTATATTACTTGTCGATCACGTATACTTGCGTGTGCGTTTGTGAGCAACAACTTATTAACTTTTGCCCTTTATTTGTAAGTTATTCCCTCCGGTCCATAACAAGTGACCAATTTGTCTTGGCACATTCATTAAGGAAATATTAAATTCTAGACAAAAGTAGTTAGTAAGACTAAACTACCCTTAATTAAATGATGCAGCATAATTTAATGTGAGGAGTAAAAGAGTTTTTAGGAATGCGTACATAAGAGTAATTTGAAAAAAATAAATTGAATTTTTTCTTGACTATATAAATAAACACTTATTTTGGACCAAAATAAAAAAGGCAAATTGGTCACTTATTGTGGACCGGAGGGAGTATAAAATTATACTAAAAGAAGGGAAACTTGTAGAACCTTAAATTTTCTTTATTGGCTTAATAAAGCATAATATATATTAGGAGTGCACATAATTGGGTTAGTTCAATTTTTATCGAAACCGAATCACAAAGTTTCACATCTCAGTGATAGATAGTACTATACAATTAGTTTTAACACAAAGTGAACGCACGTGAGTTTTTCTTAAACTAACTGCAAACAACAAAGCAATAGAATATGTGAACACATAGGCTACGTAGAAAGTGTATTAATTGTTTTTAAATAATTTTGCCTCCAGTACGACATTATAGGCCAAAAATATTGGGAGAAATTCAAAAATAGCCAGATTTATCACTGGTCGTTGAAAAATAGCCAAGTTTCAAAAGTCATCGAAATTTAGCCACTTTAAATCTGAGCGAAAACACTGTTCAAAATCGGAAAAATACGCCCGCAAATTTTACGGGAGTTCAACCATAATTATGCTGGAACTCCCGCAAATTTTACGGGAGTTCCAACAAGTATAATTGTCCAGTATAATATACCGGAGTTTGGAGCACTGGTGCTCCAGTCTCCCGCAAATTTTACAGGAGTTAGCAAAGTATACCGGTCCAGCATAATATGCTGGAGTTCGTACACAAATGCACCAGAACTCCCGTATATTATACTGGACCGGTCCCTGTTGCAACAAAATAGTGGCTATTTTTCATTGACCTGATAAACGCTTGCTATTTTTCATTGACCAGTGTGAAAACTGGCTATACCATGATATTTTAACAAAAATATTTTATTTACTGCAACTTCTGCAAATGAAATTCTATTTCATTATAGCAAATCCATTTAATTGTTGGGCCCACTATTCATCTAAACTCCTATAAATTCGTTCCCCTTTACTTTGCTTTACGTACTCACATTTGATTTCAGTTAACAAGTATGGCTATCATATCTGTGAAGGCCCTGGTGCTTACACAACTTTCAGTTCTAGCAGTTTGCTCCTTTTTAGAACAGAGTCATGGAATAGACATTAAAACTTCGTCTCATGCAACTCTTCTGCGTTTTAAGTTTCCACCCGTCCCACGTAAACGTCCTCCACCTAGGCAGCAACCACCACCACGAGTTAAGTCGCCACCACCACCAGTTACGTCACCACCGCCACCGGTTAAGTCTCCACCACCACCACCAGATGCTGAGCAACCACCTCCTCCTCCTCCAGATGCTGAGCAACCACCACCTCCTCCACCAGATGCAGAGCAACCACCACCACCACCAGATGCTGAACAACCACCACCACCGGATGCTCAGCCACCGTCACCATCACCAGACACAGATTATACAGACGCACCATCTCCATCACCAGACGCAGAATATATAGACGCACCATCTCCATCACCGGATTCTCAGGTACCAGTTATGGCACCGACACCACCAGATGCTCGTTTCGTTGGAAATTCACTAATCATGCGTGGCCTTCATTATTAGAGAAAAAATAGTCATGTAGAAGGAAGGAAGAACAACAGTATGGAACGATTAAGTTCGTGTTCGTAAAATCTTTTTCCTTTTCCCTTCTCTAGTTTAAAATGAAAGAAAAATTAATGAAGATCAGATGTTGATTTTCATTCGTACATCCAAATTATTGTGAAACTTACAAAGACTTTGAATAGAAATAAGTAGTAACTATTGACTAATATAGATACAGGGATAATTCTAGAATTGCATCTCTAGATATTGCTTTTCTACCTTTTTTATTTATGACATGATCAGAAAATACATAAACAATGACAACGCGCAAGGATATAATCAGGCTTATCAGAGGAGCAGTTGCATATAAGAAAAATGTTGATTCACGTATTTTACCCCGTGTTTTAAAAGGCATTTGCGAGGTGAGCCCCAAACGAGACACACCAAAAATGCCCCGAAGCAATAAGGGGTCGGGGCAAAAATCTCAAGAGATGTAAGCCCAGTACGCCGGGACGTCTAGGCGCGTTTTTGCACTGAGACATAAGCCCAAAAGACTTTTTTAAATTAAAACAAAATTTTCTAAACAAGTCCTTAATATAATACCAATATTCTGAAAAGTCAGCTTGTAATTATTTAAAAGTTTTAAAAAGAAAATGAAACATTAAATCTAAAAGTCAAAGCCTTTTTTTATATTGCTAGAAACCCTAATTTATGGTTTTTTCCAAATTTTTATTGTGTTCCCTAGTCTGCTGCTATCTTCCAAAAGCAATGAACAATCAAGTTTTTTTTTGTAGTAAATACAAAGAAAACTCCATTCTCCTCCGTAACAGCAAGTTCAAAGTCCAAATTTGCATGTTAGTCATTTTTTTTTGTTTTTTTATGTAAAAAAAATTATTCTTTTCAACTCAAGTTACTTGTGCTTTTAAGTATATAATAGATTATCTTGGCTAATTTTTTGTGGATATGAAGGTCATCTATATATTTTTCACTTATTTATAATTTTCTTTAATTTTTATGCAATTTTACCTATTTAAAAGTATGTACTGTAATTATATTATTTTATATAATATTAAAAATTAAATGCCCATAAGGGTTACGCCCCATGCCTTGAGGCTTATGCCTCGCTGAGGTATATGTAAAAAAAAAAAAAAAAACTGATTTTGCCTTTTAAATAACAGTAGCACCTATTCGAATTATACTGTATAACATGTGAATACATGAGCTACAAAGAATTGTTGGAATTTGACTTACGTTAATTCGTTATAGCCTGAAAGGATAGTACCGTGGCCAAAGTGGTGGATAAATAAAAGGCTTAATATTAAATATGTGTGTGTGGATAAGTGATGCCCAATAACTATTGGCCTGTGATGGGTAGGCACTCTTTATAAATAGAGGCCAAACCCCCCCCCCCCCTCCCCTCTTTCCCTAGTAATCTAGAAAACCCTAGCGTATTTTACCTCTTGAATACGTGGTAACGGTAGACCTCCCATCAGTCAAGTTCTCTGGGCTGTGAGAGCAAGTATCTAGTGGATCGTGGAAGTTGGTCTCAGGCTTAATCGTCGTTCGCTGTCGTTGTTGTATCTATAGAGTTTAACGGTACGCTTTCTTAAACTCTGACTCTAGATTGATTCCACAATTGTGTCTTAATCTCTTCTATGATTGCGATTTAATAATCTTACAGTTGGTATCAGAGCTACCATAATTAGGGATTAAGATCATGAATTAATTTTGGGTTTTAACGGAAAAGCGATTGTTGTGAACTTGGACGATGGTACGATACTCTTTTTCACCAAAGTTGTTCCATCACCGCACGTTGGTAACTGTTTTAGTCTAATGTATTAGAGGCGGCGGAGGAAACAAAATCTCTTTCTTTGTTAAAGGAATTCTAATTATGTGTGTGGCCTTTATGATAGGATTAAAATAAATTAATCCATAAGTTTTGGCTGGTGAAAGTCGATGGAGACAGAAGACAATATGATGATTTCTTTTGTCTTGTACATACTTCGTATCCTGGGGCATGTTCTTTATTATTATAATGTTCTTTTATTTTAAATTTATGGTTCAACGTTTGATTTACGGACATGGCTGTAGTATTTGTTATAGAAATTGTATGATCCCTAATCAAGGATCTTATTATTGCTGTCACTTTGATCATTCACTTTAGCGGCAGATCGTTTTGCCTTTCATTAAAGGGAAAAGAAATTGTTTATTTGTCTGCATGCTAGACGTAGCAGTTGACTATGTATCCTAAGGCTGTATGGTGGCCCGGGCCCGGGCCTAAATAGGCTAAACGGGCCGGGCTAAACGGGCCGGGCTTCGCGGTCCCGGGCTTCGCGGGCTCAACGGGTTGGACCAGCCCGTAACGGGCCTAAGCCCATATGGTCCTGGGCTAAATGGGCCGGGCTCGTGGGCTTAGCGGGCCTAACGGGCTTTTTTTTATTTTCGGGCTTTTTTTTAAAAAATTTTTTATTTAAGGCAATTTCTTGTAAACCATATGTGTATGTATATATATAAATTGCTCTTATGCATGGCTATATAAATATATGTGGTATATATAATATAGAAATCTAATTATTAAAGTATTTGACGAAAATGTAAAATAACAAATCAATAGTAAAACTAAATTGGCATGCATAATAAATTAATAACAAAGTACAACATGAAGCATAAATACGTCTAATAATTTTAAAATAACACAAATTGTTGAAAAATTTTAAAGACGAATTTGCGGATAAATACCGTCAACACAATACTTTATATGCCTCCTTAAAATGCCTGTATGACACCCTGAACGAAAATTTAAGACTCTTCCACAGTTCTTGCACTTTAATATTTGGCCTTCTTCATTTTCTTCAAGCACTTCATAGTATTGCGAAACAAATAAGCGCACTCTTTCCGAACGAGGCATGATTTAACTTGAAAATTGAGATTGAGACTTGAAGTCTTGAAAATTGGAGATTGAGAGATTGAGAGAAATTTAGATTGAGAAATGAGTATTGAGTATTGAAATGAAGAAGAGGGAGGGGGGTACTTATAGTGTTAGAGAAGGTTAGTTTTGTAAATTTAAAAAAAAACCGGCTAATTTGTGCAATTAATATGACCGTTGGTGG
>NW_017673497.1:62936-87443 GCF_001879085.1 Nicotiana attenuata | reverse complement strand
ATCTATTCAATCTCTCTCATCTCTCTCAAATCTATACTAATTTCCTCTTCTATATATTGCTTATTTTATTTATATTTGCAATTTCATGAAAACATTGTGAAAGTTGGTGAATTGAATTTCATTAGTCTTCAAGCCTTCAACGATTTTCAATTTTCAAGAGTTTGGTCGGCAATTCGAGTAAACTGTTCAAACTCTTCAAGGTTTAAGGAATATATTTTTGTGTGTTTAGTTTGATAATTGTAATGTAATATGGCATTTTCTTTGAAAAAAAAATGTTTAGGTGGAAGGGAAAAGGTCTAAAATTGTGAAAGTAGTCTCCAACCTCTACCCTTCCCCGGCTCCCCGACCCAACCTATTACCCGTCCTGCTGCTTCCTATTATTCTTGATAGTGATAACCCTTGTTTCAATTTTCCGATAAGTGAATTTTGCCATAATGTTGCACAAGGTGAACAATTAAATTGAAGAAGTTATGAATGCTCTTTATCCTAATCAAACTATCTTAGAAATGATGGGGAAAATGAGGATGTAGATGAAAACCCAGAGGATATTGACGATTCACAGCGACATAGTCCTGTTAATAACCCAACTGTGCCCCGCAACCAGACCACCTTGTAGAAACCCTACTTTTAATTGACAACCTTCTAAACGCCTAGAATACATCATTAGTTTGGAATTTTTTTACTCAACGTAACGAGAACAAAATAAAAAGCTAGGTGTAAAACGTTGTGGGAAACTCTCATCGTGCGCATAAATATTATACTTGCAGAAACGTGACCGTAAGCGCGATACGGGTAGTTTGGCCCTAGGACAATACAAACACACCCTAAGGAGATAAAGTTAAATATTTACAAATGAGAAGTGCAGCAAGAGGGGACAAGTGTAGATACTGCGGTTAACCCTAGTACAGCGTTCAAATCTAGTCAACACCAGGAACTTAACACTGTGACGGTGTGTTATTTTTATATTACGAATCCTAAATAAAAGTTTGAAGAATTAGCAAAAGGATGGTTACCGTTTATGTGGCTTACCAACTATACTTTTCCTTCTAAACCTTAATTGGTGCATTATATTAGAAAAGTTTTTAATCCTACTTAAACGGTTAGGCCTCGCGCAAGCAGTTAAGAGCGATATTTATAAATATAAACATGAATTATGAAACAATATTTGTCGGTATTTATTACTCATATAAAACTATCGGATTTCTATTACTACTGATATTGGTAGAAGTAATTAATGACTGTGATTAATCTAACTGTTACAAGTCGTTGTATAGACGAGAGTGCTAAGCAAAAACGCATTATTGCGTATAGAATAATTATATTCACGTCACCAACAGTAAGTTTTGCTTAACACTGTGCAGATATTTGTAGATTATTTTTGCATTAGAGATAAAATAATGGCAATTGTTTATGGGATAATGCTTTCTAGTAAACACTAGTGCTATAGGCATACTTACAAACAACACTAAATCCTGCCATGTTACGTAATTGTTTCATGTAGATGCTATTTGCAACATTTTACCATTTATATCGATCGAGTATAGCCGATGTGTATTGAAGAATGTTTTAAACTGATTTAAGCGAAAATTGAAAAGGTTTAGAATGACTCTTAATTGCCTTTTTTTATCAAAACCGCTTCGAGAAAATGTGCTAGCTTCTTGAGAGTAGCTACTTTTAAACCAATGTGATGAATTTGGCCTTAGAGAGAAGAAAGGTTCCTAAACCTTGGTCCAAACTAGATGGAAGTCTACTCTATACACGTCACAGAAGGTTTAGGAATAGTAGACGCATAGAATAGATCATAAAGAAACCCAATTAATTGCACTGTTTAATGCTCATGTTGGTGGTGAGGATGATGATGAAATCGTTACAAATCAAGATCTGGACGAATGTAAAATTCTTAATAGATTTTTTAGAACATTTTCAATTTGGCTACAAATGCATTTTCTGGACAATTTATCCTACTATTTCAAATTGTTTTAGTTTATATTGGCAGACTTGTGATTTGTTTGTTTGAAATTTTCGGAGGGTGGCGGAAATTTATTAAACTTGCTATAACTGCAATGAAAGAAAAGTTTAAAAAATATTTTTCCCTATCTCTATTTATGGTGTTGCTTGCATGTTAATCCTATAGTGAAATTGAGGTTCTCACTTTGGTAGCCAAATATTTTTAAAGGCTTTAGTTTTCAGTTTGGGAATCTCTACATTGCAGCAGAGCAAAAAGCCTCAATTAAAAAAATGCTCAAAACAGTTTAATAATGCTATTCAACTTGGCGTTAGATAATGCTAGGAATATTGCCAAGATATTCACCCCTACTTCGTCTAGTTCCAATCATCTAAAAGAGTTGGCGGGCCTAAAAGCACTATACAATCTTGGTTAACGGGTTTTTAGGGGTTTCTCAAGGTGATAATTTTGATGAGACTTCACATCTAAATGAGCTTCAGTTTATTTTTCGCAGGGACTTGAAAAGGAGAATCCAGACGGCACCTTTGATTTTTGGAATGGTGAGGCACAGGGAAAAAACATTTTCCGGTTCTTGGCAAGGATGGCTCGGGATATTTTATCTATTCAAGGCTTCCAGTTTGCATCAGAGAGCGCTTTCAGTCAAGGCTAAGACTTCAAATACGGTATCATAGCTCTTATGAGAGGAGAACTTGAAAAAATAAGTACTATTCAGAGATTGGATCCGCTTCGGAAAGAAAGAACTTGGACTTGCAGAATACAACCGGAGATAGACGAGCTTATGAACGAAATGATAGCGGAACTTGCGAGGATGCTTGCTCGCCCGGAAGCGGTGATGAAGCAAGCTTCTTTTCCGCCACCACCAGACGGAACCTTCTCCGATCCTTGAAGGATTTATGAGCTTTGTTAGAGATACAATGTAGGATTATGGTGTAACTTGTACTTTGGGCATATCTTTCATTTAGTTTTTTTTCCTTTTAATGGTGTATTAGTCATTGTTGTGCTCATTCCAATTTGGGGGGAAGAAGAACTAAAGAAAGAATGTCATTTTTGGTAATAAATTAAGATGCCTTAGAATATCTCTTTGCAATATATTTTATTTTGTCTTTAAATGCAATTATTTATAAGACTATAATATATATAACATAACATACATATATAACTCACAAGAAAAATATAATAAGGGAATATTATACATAACATACATATATATACTACAAGAAATATTAACGGCTCATATATACATAACTACAATATATACTAGCCGAAAGATATATAAGGAATATATATACCTAACATACATATAACTACAAAACTAAATAAGGGAACATATATACATAACCATACTATATATATGTATTACTATACTAGTATACTCATATATGTTATATTTACATGAAAAGTAGTACTATATATACTACAAAAACAAGATTTTTCAAATGAGGGCCCCCCTCCCTCCCAATGACACAACCAAGGTCAATATTAATTGAACAAAATAGCCGTTTTTTTTCAAATTTAACAAAACTAACCTTCTCTAAAACACTATAAGTCCCCCCTCCTCTTCTTCTTCATTTTCAATACTCAATACTCATTTCTCACAATCTAAATTTCTGCTTCAATCTCTCAATCTCCATTTTCACAAGACTTCAAGTCCTCAATCTCAATTTTCAAGTTAAAATCATGCCTCGTTCGGAAGGTGCGCTTATTTGTTTTCGCAATACTAATAAAGTGCTTGAAGAAAATGAAGAAGGCCAATATTAAAGTGCAAGAACTGTGGAGAGTCTTAAATTTTCGTTCAGGGTGTCATACGGCATCTTTAAGGAGGCATATAAGTATTGTGTTGACTGGTATTTATCCGGCAAACTTCGTCTTTAAAATTTTTTCAACAATTTGGTGTTATTTTAAAATTATTAGAGCGTATTTATGCTTCATGTTGGTACTTTGCTTATTAATTTATGTAATGCATTGCCAATTTAGTTTTACTATTGATTTGTTATTTTACATTTTCGTCAAATAGCTTTAATAATTAGATTTCTAATATATATATACCACATTATTTACTAATAGACTGCTAAGAGCAATTTATATATATACATACAATATGGTTTCAAGAAATTGGCCTTAAATAAAAAAAATTTAAAAAAAAACCGGAATAAAAAGCCCGTTAGGCCCGCACAAGCCACGAGCCCGCGCCATTTAGCCCAGGACCATATGGGCTTAGGCCCGTTAGGGCTGGTCCAACCCGTTGAAGACTCGCGAAAGCCCGGGACCGGCGAGCCCGCCCGTTTAGCCCGGCCGTTTAGCCTATTTAGGCCGGGCCCGGGCCACCATACAGCCTTAGGATACATAAGTCAACTGCTACGTCCTAGCATGCAGACAAATAAACAATTTTCTTTTCCCTTAATGAAAGGCCAAAACGATCCTGCCGCGAAGTGAATGATCAAGTGACAGCAATAATAAGTCTTGATTTAGGGATCATACAATTTCTCTATAACAATCTACAGTGCCATGTCGTAAATCAAACGTTGAACCAAAATTTAAAATAAAGAACATTATATAATAAAGAACATGCCCACGGATACGAAGTTTACAAGACAAAAGAAATCATCATATTGTCTCTGTCTCCATCGACTTTCACCAGCCAAAACTTATGGATTAAATTTATTTTAAATCCTATCATAAAGGGCCACACATAATTAGAATTCCTTTAACAAAGAAAGAGATTTTTTGTTTCCTCCGCCGCCTCAATACATTAGACTAAACAGTTACCAACGTGCGGTGATGGAACAACTTTGGTGAAAAAGAGTATCGTACGCAATCGTCCAAGTTACACAACAATCGTTTGCTTTCCGTTAAAACCAAAATTAATTCATGATCTTAATCCCTAATTATGTAGCTCCTGATACCAACTGTAAGATTATTAAATCGCAATCATAGAAGAGAATTAAGCAACAATTGTGCAATCAATCTAGAGGTCAGAAGTTTTACGAAAAGGCGTACCGTTAAACTCTTAGATACAACAACGACAGCGAACGAATCGATTAAGCCTGAGACGCAACTTCCACGATCCACTAGGATAGCTTGCTCTCACAGCCAGAGATATTGACTGATGGAAGGTCTACGTTACCCACGTATTCAAGGTAAAATACGCTAGGGTTTTCTAGTATTACAGGGAAAGGGGGAGGGGGGGGACAGGGGGGTTGGCCTCATATTTATAAAAGCAGTGCCTACCCATCACAGGCCCAATAGTTTATTGGGCATCACTTATCCACACACATATTTAATTATTAAGCCCTTTTATTTATCCCCACTTTGGCCGCGGTACTATCCTTTCAGGCTATAACGAATTAACTGTAAGTCAAATTCCAACAATTTTTGTAGCTCATGTATTTGACAATGTTATCAAAGTATAAATTCGAAATAGGTGCTACTGTTATTTAAAAGGCAAATCAGTTTTTTTTTTTTTTTTTTACATATACCTCAGCGATGGCATAAGCTAAGCATGGGGCGTAACCCTTAAATGGGCATTTAATTTTTAATATTATATAAAATAATATACTTACAGTAACAATACTTTTAAATAGGTAAAATTGCATAAAAATTAAAAGAGAAGATTAATTAATAAGTGAAAAATATATAGACTGACTTCAATATCCACAAAAAAATTAGCCCAAGAATAATTCCTATTATATACTTAAAAAGCACAAGTAATTGGTTGAAAGAATAATTTTTTTACTAAAAAACAAAAAAAATGACTAACATGCAATTTTGGACTTTGAACTTGCTGTTCGGGGAGCAAATGGAGTTTTCTTTGTATTTTAACTACAAAAAAAACTTGATTGTTCATTGCTTTTGGAAGTATAGCAGCAGACTAGAGGAACCACATAAAAATTTGGAAAAAACCATAATTAGGGTTTCTAGCAATATAAAAAAAGGCTTTTGACTTTCATATAGATTTATATGTTTCATTTTCTTTTTTTAAAACTTTTAAATTAATTACAAGCCTGAACATTTTCAGAATATTGGTATTATATTAAGGACTTGTTTAGAAAATTTTTGTTTTATTTAAAAAGTCTTTTGGGCTTATGTCTCAGTGCCAAAAAGCGCCTAGAACGTCCGGCGTACTGGGCTTACATCTCTTGAGATTTTTGCCACCGAACCCCTTTTTATTGCTTCGGGCATTTTGGTGTGTTTCGTTTGGGGAAGGCCTCGCAAATGCCTTTTAAAACACGGGGTAAAATTGTGAACAGCATTTTTTCTTACTATGAACTGCTCCTCTTAAGCTGATTTCATCCCTTGCGCGTTGTCAATTAGTTTATGTATTTTCTGATCAATGTCCATAATAAAAAGGTTAGAAAAGCAATATCTAGAGATGCAATTCTAAGAATTATCCTGTATCTATATTAGTCAATAGTTACTACTTATTTCTAATTCAAAGTCTTTGTAAGTTTCACAATAATTTGGATGTACGAATGGAAAATCAACATTGAATCTTCAATTAATTTTTCTTTCATTTTAAACTAGAGAGGGAAAAGGAAAAAGATTTTACGAACACGAACTTAATCGTTGCATACTGTTTTCTTCCTTCCCTTTCTAACATGCACTATTTTTTCTCTAAATAATGAAGGCCATACGCATGATAGTGAATTTCAACGAAACGAGCATCTGGTGGTGTCGGTGCCATAACTGGTACCTGAGAATCCGGTGGATGGAGATGGGTGCGTCTAATATTCTGCCGTCTGGTTGATGGAGATTGGTGCGTCTCGTATAATCTGTGGTCTGTGATGGTTGACGGTGGCTGAAGCATCCGGTGGTGTGGTTGTTTTCAGCATCTGGTGGATGGTGGTGGTTGCTCTGCATCTGGTTGGAGGAGGTGGTGGTTGCCTCAGCATCATGGAAGGAGGAGGAGGTGGTTGCTCAGCATCTGGTGGGTGGTGGTAGGAGAACTTAACCGGTGGCGGTGGTGACGTAACTTGTGGTGGTGGCGACCTTAACTCGTGTGGTCGGTTTTGCTGCCTAGGTGGAGGACGTTTATCGTGGGACGGGTGGAAACTTAAACGCAGAAGAGTGCATGAGACGAAGTTTTAATGTCTACTTCCATGACCTGTTCTAAAAAAGGAGCAAACTGCTAGAACTGAAAGTTGTGTAAGCACCAGAGGCCTTCACGATATGATAGCCATACTTGTTAACTGAAATCAATGTGAGTAGTAAAGCAAAGTAAAGGGGAACGAATTTATAGGAGTTTAGATGAATAGTGGGCCCAACAATTAAATATGGATTTGCTATAATGAAATACGAATTTCATTTGCAGAAGTTGCAGTAAATAAAATATTTTGTTTAAAATATTTCATGGTATAGCCCAGTTTTCACACTGGTCAATGAAAAAAAAATAGCAAGCGTTTTATCAGGTCAATGAAAATAGCCACTATTTTTGTTGCAACAGGGACCGGTCCAGTATAATATACGGGAGTCGTGCATTGTAGTACGAAACTCCACAGCATATTATGCTGGACCGGTATACTTTGCTTAAAACCTCCTGTAAATTTGCGGGAGACTGCGAGCACCAAGTGCCTCCAACTCCGGTATATTATTCTGGACCAATTATACTTTGTTGGAACTCGCGTAAAATTGCGGGAGTTCAGCATAATTTGGTTTGAACGTTCCGTTAAATTTGCGGGCGTATTTTTTCCGATTTGAACAGTGGTTTTCGGCTCAAGGATTTTAAAAGCTGGCTAAATTTCGATGACTTTTGAAACTTGGCTATTTTTTCACGACCAGTTTGATAAATCTTGGCTATTTTTTGAATTTCTCCCCAATATTTTTTGGCCTATAAATGTCGTACTTGGGCAAAATTATTAAAAACAATTAATACACTTTCTACGTAGACTATGTGTTCACATTTCTATTGCTTTGGTTGTTTGCAGTTAGTTTAGAAAAACTCACGTGCGTTCACTTTGTGTTAAAACTGAAAAAAATTGTATAGTACTATCTATCACTGAGATGTGAAACTTTGTGCTTCGGTTTCGATAAAAATTGAACTAACCCATTTATTTGCCTCCTAATATATATTATCCTTTATTAGCACTAAAGAAAATTTTTAAGGTTCTTACAAGTTTTCCCTTCTTTAGTATACATTTTATACTTCCTCCGGTCCACAATAAGTGACCAATTTTTGCCTTTTTTATTTTTTGGTCCAAAATAAGTGTTTATTTATTATAGTCAAGAAAAATTCAATTTATTTTTTTCAAAATTACTCTTATGTACGCATTCTAAAAACTCTTTTCTCCTCAACATTAAATTATTGCTTGCATCATTTAATTAAGGGTAGTTTAGTTTACTAAACTACTTTTTGTCTAGAATTTTAATATTTCCTTAATGAACTGTGCCAAGTAAACAAATTGGTACCTTGTTATGGACGAGGAATAACTTACAAATCAAAGGGCAAAAAGGTTAATTTAAGTTGTTGCTCCACAAACCCCCGCACAACGCAAGTAATAAGCGTGATGACAAGTAATATAGGATTTGTAAGTCAGATATCGTACCCACCGGAACTTGTGATTAACTATCAACTAAATTACAACTAAACAATTAATCTATTCAAGCGAACCCTAACGTATGAATATTTAACTAAAATTAATCTAGAGTAAAAATTAACTAAGATTAAAGAAAATCAAACGATAAGCTTAAGCGAATTCAATGTTTGGAGCGAATACTCCTTAGAGCTATGGGGTTACTAACATCCCGTTGAGTTTTTCCATTTAAAAATCGTTAATTAATTTATCTAGTTTTAATTGATTGACCGGGGTTATATTACTCGTAGCCTCTCCCGAAGTATAATTCGCCTATTCAGCTAACTAACACTAATATTCCTATGGAATTAGATTAACACGAACGCATTTATAATTCCCGTATAATACCAAGCAATGCGCTTAGGTATTTCCTATCCTAACCGCAAATCCGCTCCCTAAGAGTTAAGATCTTGCTCAACTCATTTTTCATATGCACTCTAGAAATTCCTCTCCCGAGTTTTCCCAATTCTAGCATTGTAGATAGTATTCAATTGTGAATCAAGCAATCAATATTAAGACAAGATTGAATAAATAACAATATGATAAAATAATAGACATTAAGCTTTCAAACTTACAACGTTTCATCGTAGCACCCAAACTCTAGAACAAAGAAACTATGAAATTAAAGAAAGAGAAAGAAAGAAAAACTTAGTTAGAAGCTCCTCCAAGCGTGGTGTGTGTTCCTCCACGTGACTCCCTTCAAAGTACTGTTAAATCCTCCAAATTAGGTTTAGAACCCTTATATACGAGTTGGGACCATGTCACCGAAATAACTTTGTACCGAATAAAAATAGCGAGTAATAGTAATAACAGCGTCAGGCAGCGCCTAAGCGCTGGTCCTGACGCTGAAAATAGTTGAGTTCTGCCGCCTGCTCTTTCAAAATGTCCTTCTCCAGGTACGTTTTTGCCTTCATTTGTTTTCAATTTGTATGCTTTTTGTTCTTGTCTTTCAAACTGGGGGGACAAAAATACCAAAGGGTGTCCCCTTATTAATATTCATTTAATTTCTTTTCTTTTTCTTTTGCGTTTTAATTCAATTTTTGCTCCAAATCTCTTCATCTTCACACACTTTAATTCCTACACAGTTTAAAATATAATATTAAGCACAAAATAATTACAATTCAATACTCCAAAAAGACATTAAAAAGTACAAAAATGAGACAACAATGGCTTAAATAATCATGCATTTTTTGGCCGAACATCATGAGCCTACCAAAAGTTAGTTGAGTTTTTTCCTTTTATATTTAAAGTTTTGAAACTAGTCATACAAAATCTCCAAGTTGGTATGATTCTTGGTAAGACCGTGGCATACATCACTGTGATAATTAATTAAAACAAAAAGTGCATCCGACAACCTATATATTTGACACCACATTAATCACTGTAAATATTATCTGTACTTTAACAGTAAGTAAACCAACGTACAAGAAGAAAAATTTTACGATCCGAATGCAACTCAAGCATAACAATGGAGGTTACTTACTCAATTAAAAGAACGAGATAGAAATTCATAGAGATTGAAGAACAATACACAGAATCTGATATCCGAACTGATACGACGAATCCTACAAGCATTTTGAATTCAACAAAAAAAGTGGTGAAACAATGGGGGAAAACTTAGTCATCTACCCAGATCCATGAGGTTACCTTCGCTATTTTCAGTTAGAGGGTAACTAATTTTAGTCAAAACTAATTTAAGTTACAACCTTAACATATCCATCGTTGGTATAAATTTCAGAAAACCAAAAACAACTTTAAATAACAGCGTTAACTTCCAGTGGCGGAGCACATTAAAGCAGGGGTGGTTCATCACCCAGACTATTGTAGAAAGATCTCAGGTGCGACACCCTTCGCTGGAAAATTATACTATTTTGCTGGATAATTTTTTTTATTCTTATGTAATTTACTATATGTTATGACTTCCCTTGACTTTTCTTATGTAGATTATTATTTATATTTTTAATCACCCCTTGATGAAACATTCTGGCTCCGGCACTGAAACTATCCTTTCGCCTTTCCTTGCATACACCTTAAAATTTTTGAGATTTTTTACATTCTATACACTATAAATGAAACTATATTACCTCCATTAACTCAATTTTTTTAGTAAAATTATATTTTATATACTCAATTACTATTTATGTACAAATTTTAAGGGAATTACTGATATTAATTAGTGTCCTAAAATAACTCTAGCCCTGTATATCCCCCCCCCCGTCCCTCCACGTTTCTCTCTCCACAATCCCACCCCTCACTCCACGTATCTTGCACCTCACACCACGTATTTTTTTCACAAATCTCTGAAATCTCCATTAACGCCTATTTCATCTCTTCTTTCAAAAACCAGACGAAAATTTTTACTCTTATTCCAATATTCCTACCTCTATTAACGTCTTCTGATTAGCCTTGATTTTCATGAAGAAAAGATCATCTTCAAAGAACAGCCCTACAAAAGTCAAAGGAAGTAGATATGCTCAAAGAGTAGAAATATTCCTCTCCATTTGATTTGGGTGCTTTCTCAGCAAAATTATTTCGTTTTGTTTCCCCTTTAATTCGAATTTGGGTTTTCGAAAAATGTTTATTTGTTTGAAATTGGCTGTTGTTGCAAGATAATTGGGATTCTCTCTACGTCTCTCTATCTCTCACCCCTATTTTTCAGTATTGTAAAGCAAAGGAAAGAGAGCAGCAATTCCACATTGACCGCCATTAAAAAGCTTGAAGCTTTCAATTCGAATTTGGTTTTCAAAAATCATTATTTGTTTGGAATTGGGTGTGTTGCAAACAATTGGGAATATGGTTTTGAAGTTTATATGCTCAATATTGAGGGTGTTTTGGTGAAGATTAACTTAGATTTTGGCTGAATTTCAGATTGAAACTCGAAGAAGAGAAGAAGAAGAAGAAGAGAAAAGAAGAAAAAAGAAGAAGAAGAAGAAGAGAAGAGTGATATAATTATGTTTACGAAATTTGAAAATTTTTATTATGTTTGTTTATATATTTTTTTTATTTAACTATTGTATGAAAGTTGAACATATTGTATAAAAACTATATTTAAGTTGTAATGATATTCGTATTTTGTCATATCTGAGTAGAAATAATGTATAAAATTAATAGATAATTGTATAATATATAATTAGTTTGAATGAAATTTGTTTTTAACTATGTATAAAATAGATACAAAAATATACAAAGACATATTTAGTAAAATTTATATAAAATTGTATTTAAAGTGGTTATGATATTCGTACTTATATAACTTGGATAGAAATAATGTATAAAAATTGTAATTGTATAAATCATTGATAGAATGCTCCTGTAATGGCTGAAAAGTATGCGTGTAACTTACTGACACGAGTTTATCACAATTTTTTTTCCGACATGAACTTAACAATATCGAACACTACTATTCCATCGACTTATTTATGTTGAAGCAGGGCTGCCTTTGCCGCATTGAGCTATTTTCTAACGTCCCTCCTGCTGCTTTCAAACGTTTTAGAATGGCTTAAGATGCTATCGTCAAGCATAATCTAAATATAGAGATTTTTTTACATGGTTCCTGTTTTTGGTGTTTTGTGGGGCACATTAATAAGTATCAAAAATAAAATTGGACTAAAAATCGCTAACAGGGAGTAGAATAAACATCCGAAGTAACGTCCTTGATATTTATATTTCCAACTTTTCCTATCGATGCAATGGCGCGACTTTGGGGTTTCTTGTAAGATACAATAGTTGTGAGGGATATTTTTATTTTAACCAAAAATTGGAAAATTAAAATCAAGTGATACAGTAGTTGGCTTAAATTGCGCTAAGGGTTGGATAGATCTAGAAGAGAAAAGGATGAGAGAGGAGAGAAAAAAGAAAAGAGTGTAACTAAATCACTTGATTGAAGGCATAGATAATGGATTGGGAGCCTTTTAAGTGGATTGTATCTATTTTAATAAAAAAAATTGTGTATAGGTCGGGTAAATACAGATTGATGAATTGCTGAGTAAAAATGAAAGAATGAGGGGGTATTTATAGTTGAGAATTGGAAAAAAGTGTAATTATATAAAGTTTGGGGTTAAAATAAAGTTTGGGGGCCAAATGGCTATTTTTTAAAGTTCCAAACGGTTGAAAATTAAAGGACAACGGCTAGATTTTAAAATCTGACCGTTGGTCTTTTTTAAAAAAAAAAAAATTTTTTTTTTTTAGAAAAGAGTCGTTGGAGCCCGTTAGGCCCGGTTGAACCGGCCCAGGACCGGCTGTCGGTCCCGGGCTTAGCGGTCCCGGTCTCGTGGGCCTCACGCAAGAGACCAGCCCGCCACGGGCTTTCTACACCATCAGGGACCGGCCCACCAGGACCGGCCCGCCGGGACCGTTTAGCCGTTAAGACCGCGGGCCCGGTCCGGTCCCGGCCACCATACAGCCTTAATGTATCCTTAAACCTTCTACTTTGGTACTTTTATTTCTTCCAATCACAGAATGAAATTAATAAATATATATATAGAAGAGCTTGAGTATACGGGTGTTTTATCACATGTATTAACGTATATAACTAAGAAACTGTGATTAATAAACAGTGTCACCAAAATGGTCTATTTATTTGAGTCACTGAAAAGTTCTTAATACTACATATATGTGAAATCATTTAATATATGGATTGAGAGTTATGATTAATAGATAGTTTCCACCAAAGTGGTCTTTTTATTTGAGTCATTAAAATATTCTCAATGTACCATGTCCAAATTATCCTTTACAAGTGTACACTAGTGTTGGAGATTTTCCCGGGTGAGAAGAATTTAGCAATAAATTTATCCGCCAACTCATCCCAAGTGGTGATGGAATGATTGGGGAGTCTCTCTAACCAATCCAACGCCTTTTCCCGAAGTGAGAACGGGAAAAGTCTCAACCTAAGAGCATCTTCGGACACATTCGTTTGCTTGCTAGCCCAACATGTATCCATGAACCCTTTCAAGTGTTTGTAGGCGTTTTGATCCGCAGCGCCCGTGAAATACCCACGCTGCTCAAGTAAGGTCAACATCACGTTTGTTATTTGAAAATTGCCCGCCCGAATTCTGGGTGGGACAATAGCACTTGCATATCCTTGGTTCGGTAGCACCCGAGGAACCGCTCTTAGAGGTGGCGGAGGAGGGTCTGGAACGTTGTCATTAGCATTGGCCTGACGGCCTCGTCGTGGTCCGGGAGGTACAAGAGGCACCTCATCATCTCCAATATCCTCAACCTCCTCCCCCGCAAGCACATTTCCAAGAGAGTCATTGCATTTAAAGCCATTTTGGTATCTGTAGTATTCACACATACAAATTAGTAACAAAGAAGGAAAGAAGAACAACACACAAGACTAACTAAATAGATAGCCAGAACCGTTAGCTCCCCGGCAACGGCGCCAAAAAGTGATCGCTGCCAACTCCACGCTACTATAAAGTAGGAAGAGAGGGTCACAATAGCTTTTACCCGATATGAGGGTCGGGATCGAATTCCACAGAGAGCTAGAAATTGGAGCTGGGTATCTATCTAGACTAGAATCGCGTGTATGCTCTTAATTGATCTTCTCATCATTTTTGGTTTTTTTTTCCAATTATAAACTACTATTATCAAACCACTAATTGAAACTAGATTATGCTATGAAATAATTGCTAAGGTTGTATCTAATGGGAAGAAGGGCACTAGGGTCGTGACATCCCCTAGGTGGCTAATTGACGGGTAGATGCTACTAAGATTCGATTGACATAATTGGGGCTTATGCTATAGCCGTTGCACAACTTTACCCACTCTCACACCTCTCAGTAGAGAGAGTGGTTTTGCCTAATTGACTCTCTCGAGAGCAAATGGGTAAGCAAATTAGATCAAGCAACTAGGGTTCAAGTAGGGTGATTACTCTCTCGAGGTTTAACCCGTTAATTGGGACTATCATTTCTCATGAGTCTATCCCAATTCCTTGTTGGGTCAATTTTGGGGACTTAGACTCTCTTACTCAAGAAGAGTCAAATCCTCAAAGCACAAATCAGTGTTTGCAACCACCAATTTATAGATTAAAACATAAAATCAACCCAAATAGCAAACACCCATAGTCAATCTAACCCTAGATGGCAACACCCATCAATTACCCACACTAGGGTTGAGCCACAACCCTAGCTAATGGGTTTAGCTACACATGCTTGAAAGAGAAAATGAAGAAATAAATGAAGAACAAGTCATATTAAGTGAATATTAAATTAAATTGCAAGAATCTATCGTTAACTTGAAGCTAAGATGCCAAAAATGGCTACAAAAGTTGTTCTCACAAGCGCAGCCCAGTTCTGATAGCTGAATACCTAAAAAATGGTAAAATATTCTATTTATACTGAACTGGAAAAACTGGACAAAAATACCCCTGCGGGGTCAGTGCGGGCCGCACATCGGCAGATTTTTCACTTTAGCGGCAGATCGTTTTGCCTTTCATTAAAGGAAAAAGAAATTGTTTAGTTGTCTGCATGCTAAATGTAGCAGTTGACTATGTATCCTTAAACCTTCTACTTTGGTACTTTTATTTCTTCCAATCAGAGAATGAAATTAATAAATATATATATATATATATAGAAGAGCTTGAGTATATGGGTGTTTTATCACATGTATTAACGTATATAACTAAGAAACTGTGATTAATAAATAGTGTCACCAAAGTGGTCTATTTATTTGGAGTCACTGAAAAGTTTTTAATAGTACATATATGTGAAATCATTTAATACATGGATTGAGAGTTATGATTAATAGATAGTTTCCACCAAAGTGGTATGTTTATTTGAGTCATTAAAATATTCTCAATGTATCATATCCAAATTATCCTTTACAAGTGTACACTAATGTTGGAGATTTTCCTTCTGATACTAGTGACGCTAAATTAATGCTAAGGATAAGTTGTTGTAAGAGGAGATTTTGTGTCTCTTACCTAAAGGATGGAAATAATGTATGCTTTGTACTCTTGGATAATAAAGGGGAAGTTTTGTATCTCTCGCCTAAAGGTGAGGATGCAATGAATGCCTTGGACTCCTTATTTTTTTAAAAGGAGTGACAATTGCATCTTCTACCCAAATGAGGGGTGTAAGGAATGTCTTTGACTCTTTTGATTTATATATTCCTACCCATAATTTTACCTAATTTTGTGTTGTTTGCTTATACAACTATTAACAATATGGCTACGTAGTTGAATTCCATTGAAACTCTAACTAGTATCAACTAAGAAGTGGAAACAGGATGTTGAAATAGTGTTAGGCCTGATGGACCTGGACTTTGCATTGATTGAACAGAAACCCGCTGAACCCACAACTACTAGCACTGCTAATGAAAAGGCTAAGTATGAGAAATGGATAAAGGCTAATAAATTGAGTCTCATGATTATGAAGAGATCTATTTCTGATCACATAAAATGTGCAATTAAGGATAATGGGAATGCAAAAAATTTCTTGAGTGTCATTGGACAGAAATTCCTAGAATCTGATAAAGCTGAGATAGGTAGCGTGATTGATTCCCTGTCTACCATAAATTATGACCTTGTAGGTAGTGCTCGTGATCATATTATGAAATTGGTTAACATTGCTACCAAACTGAACAATTTAGGTGTAACCATTACCGATGATTTTCTTGTTCACCAATCTCTAAGGTCCCTTCCTGAGCAGTTTAACCAACTTAAGACAACCTATAATGCACAAAAAGATAAGTGGAGTGTTGATGAGCTTATTATTGTTTGTGTGGTAGAGGAAGGGAGGATCCAAAAGGAGAAAGTTGAGGGTGTAGTGAACTTTGTTAGTTCGTCTAGATCAGCTGATTATCCCTCTTATAAAAGAAAAGGTGGACCCAAATTTCACAAAAGGAAACATGGCTAGTCTCATCATCCAGGTGGTAATAGTGGTCATACTAATAAGCCCGATATTAACCAAGGTCAGTCTCATAATTCTCTTTGTCCTCAAGCTGTAATTAAGAAAGAAATCAAGTGATGGGTGCAAACAAGTAGGTCATAAGAAATCTGGTTGTCCTCTGAAAAAGAAATCAGGTAATCTTTTGGCTTTTGTCTGCTTTGAAACTAGTCTTATTCATGTTCCTTTAAATTCTTGGTGGTGGGATAGTAGTGCAACTGTTCATGTAACCAATGACTTGCAGGATCTAGTAAGCAGACGTAAGCCAAAAGAGGATGAAGCTAGTGTTGTTGTGGGCAATGGACTCAAAGCGAAAGTTGAGTTTATAGGGACATCTATTTTACCTTTTAAAATAATTCTAGTATCCGTTTACAAAATACTATTTTTGTATCCTCTATGAGACGGAAATTAGTTTTGGTTTCCCTTTTGGACAAAGCTGGTTATTCATTTTAACAGAATGATGGTAGTATTAAAATTTTCTATGATTCACATGCTGTTGCTGATGCCTTTTTAAGTGATGGTCTATATCGCTTGAATGTATTGAATGAAACTTTTTCTGCAATGCATGTTGAAAATATTGCCCACAAAAGTTTGTTATGAATAAAACGTCTTACATATTATGGCATAGGCGTCTTGGTCATATTTCTGAAGAAAGAATTAAACGATTGGTAAAGGAAAATATTTTACCTGTTCTTGATCAAAAGATTTCGAAACTTGCGTGGATTGTATTAAAGGTAAAATGACCAAGGTTAAGAAAAAGGGTTCCACTAGGAGCTCTGAACTCTTAGAAAAAATTCATACTGATATTAATGGACCTTATGTACCTACTTTGACCAATCATAAGTATTTTATTTCTTTTATTGATGACTTTTCAAGATACTGTTATATATATATATATATATATATATATATATTGAAAGAAAAATCTGAAGCACTTGATAAATTTTAAATTTACAAGACTGAAGTTGAAAATCAGCTTGGGAAGTCCATTAAGATATTGAGGTTTGACCGTGGTGGTGAGTACTATGGAAAATATGATGAGTCTGGTCAATGTATGGGTCCTTTTGCTTTAGTTTTGCAAGAATGTGGGATAGTAGCACAATATACCATGCCAGGTACTCCTGAGCAGAATGGTGTGCCTGAAAGACGGAATCGTACTCTCATGGAAATGGTAAGAAGTATGATGTCAAGGACTAGTCTACCTGAGTCTCTTTGGGGTGAAGCCTTAAAAACAACTAGCTATATCCTGAATAGAGTTCCTACAAAATCTGTCTTGAAAATCCCCTTTGAACTATGGACAACCCAAAAACCTAACTCGAACCATTTTCACATTTGGGGATGTCCAGCTGAAGTTCGTATTTATTCACCCATAGAAAAAGAAAACTAATCCTAAAACTACCAGTTGTTTCTTTATAGGTTATCCTGATCACTCTAAAGGTTTTAGGTTTTTTTGTCCTGGGCGTGGCACTAGAATCGTTGAGTCTATTAATGCTAAATTTCTTGAGCATGATGTTTGTGATTGTGATTGTTCATGTGGTAAGGAAATTGTATTGAAAGATAAGGAAGTCATTGTCCCTGTACCTGTTATACATGAAAAGGTGGTAAACCAACCTATTCATGAGGGGGAGAATCAAGGGAACAACGACGTAGATCCCATAGTTCCTGAACAAAATGTACACAATGAACCACTCCGCAGGTCACAAAGAGAAAGAAGGTCTGCCATCTTGTGACGACCCAAAGGGGTCATCACCTGTATTCCTACTCACTCTGTATTTCTGAGGCCGTGAAAACCTCACTTGGGGATTGCCTCGAGTTTGTGTGCGCAGTCCGAGCGTAGCCGGAACGTTTAAATATGAATTTGTGAGAAAAATAATAAAATTTTAATGTTTTAATTGATTAAGTTTGACTTCGGTCAACGTTTTGGGCAAACGGACCCGGACTCGTGATTCGACAGTCCCGGAGGGTCCGTAGGAAAATATGAGACTCGAGGGTGTGCCCGGAATCAAATTCCGAGGTCCCGGGACCGAGGAATGAATTTTTACGTGAAATTGTTTTCTAAAAATAATTAAAGAATTGGAAAGTGTTATTTGTTTAGAAGACTGTGCTATTGGGCTCGTATTTTGGTTCTGACGCCCAGCACAAGTCTTAAATATGAGTTAAGCAATTGCTGTGAAGTTTGGTTAGATTTGGACGTCATTTGACGTGTTTTGAGCTAGAAGCAGTAAATTTGATGTTTCATGGAAATTGGAAGGAGTCATGGGTCTTGAGGCCTAATTCGATGTTGTTTTGGGGTTTGATCGCACGGATGAGTCCATAGGATGTTTTTTGAGTTTATATGTATGTTCGGTTTGGAGCCCCGAGAGCTCGAGTGAGTTTTGAGTAGGTCCCGGGAGGTCTTAGGCTTAGAAGTATCAGAAATTTGCAGGTCTAGGTGTTGCAGGCCCCCAGCGCGGCCGCGGTCATTTCCGCGCGGTCCGCGTGGTTAGGTTCAGAGGGCCAGTAGTCCTAGGTCGCCCAGCGCGGCCGCGTGCCAAATCAGCGCGGTCCGCGCTGGGAGATTCAGAGAGTGGGAATTTTGGTCCATTCCTCCAGCGCGGCCGCGCACCAAATCAGTGCGGTCCGCGCTGGGTAGGTTCAGAGAGTGGGTTCCCCCCCTTCCTCGGCGCGGCCGCGGGGCATTTTTGTGCGGTCCGCGTCGGGTCTCCAGTATAGTATATAAAGTCGGGATTTTCAGTCATTTTTCACTTTTTCAAAACCCAAAACATAAGAGGCGATTTTCCAAACGATTCTACTTCTTCAAAACGATTGGTAAGTAATTTCTAACTTATTTTCTTTACTCCTTAACATCTTTAAGCATAATTTCAACTTCAAAACAAAGATTTTAATGGGGGAATTTGGGAATTTAGGGTAGAATTAGGGTTCCTAAATTTGGGGGTTTTGGACCTCAATTTGAGGTCCGATTCCAAAATAACTTATATATTTGAGTTCATGGGGGAATGGGTAGTCGGATTTTGGTTCGAACCTCGGGTTTTGACCACGTGGGCCCGGGGGCATTTTGGGAATTTTTGAACAAACTTTGGGAAATTTCGTTTTCATGCATTCAAATTGATTCAAGTAGCATGTGTTAATACGCTCAAGTAATTTGTGACTAGATTCGAGCGGTTTGGTGGTGAATTCGAAGGGTAATGCGATACTAGAGGCTTGAGTTGAGTTTGGAGCATTGGAGGTAAGTGTTTGATCTAACTTTGGCTTGAAGGAATAGGGTTAGGGTGTTATAATTTGCTAATTACTAAATGATCGAGTACGGTGTATAGGCATGGTGACGAGTATCTTTACACCGGTGTCTAGCATGACCGTGGGTCCTTGTATGTACTTATCCTGATATCGTTATGACTCCTCCCTGTTAATTGATGAATTTTATGCAAAGTGAAGAGTATGAGAACTATGAGAACTAGTTATGAATTGCAAATCCTTTGGAGCGTTGGCTCGAACGATACAAAGACTATTGAGTAAGAAATGAAAGAAAATAGAAAGTGATGTGATTACTCCCTTGCCGGGGATGGTTTGATGTATATTGATTATCTCCCTTGACGGGATGTGAAAGTATTGTGTTGCTCCCTTGCCGGGATTTAGCTATTAACTGTGTAATTCCCTTGCCAGGACATTTCTTATTATTTGTTTATCCCCTCGCCTCGTTTGGTTGTGAGTACTGTTTGGGTGAGGAAGAGTGATAATGCACGAAGGGTCATTCCGTGCCATGTTTTGATTATACCTGCACGAAGGGTCAATCCGTGCCATGTTTTGATTATACCTGCACGAAGGGTCATTCCGTGCCATGTTTTGATTATTTATGCACGAACGGACATTCCGTGCTCTGATTCGATTATAATTGCACGAAGGATCATTCCGTGCCATGATATGAGAGTTATGTGAGAGAAAGCACGAAGGGTGATGCCGTGCACTTTATTTGATTGCTTTGGTGAGAATGAGAGTAAAAGCACGAAGGTTGATGCCGTGCAACTGTTGATTTTCCTGCTCTCATTAATTATTGTTATTGCCTTGTTTCTTATTTAAATTGTTGACTTTATACCCGGACTGTACTCCCCCATAGTATGCTTCCCTCCCTCTTAACTGTTTAATTTCTGTACTCTTTCCTTGTATTTCATATATATATACATTGAACTGCACAGGTTGATTTGGTAGTCCTGTCTAGCCTCGTCACTACTTCGTCGGGGTTAGGCCAGGCACTTACCAGCACATGGGGTCGGTTGTGCTGATGCTACACTTCTGTGCTCTTTTGCACAGATCATGGTACTGGAGCAGCTTTTGGACCACCGCAGTAGGATATCGATCGGGAGCTGACTTCAGTCCAGGGACTTACGAGGTAGCCTAGGTGGCGTTCGCAGGCCGGAGTCCCTTTCTATGTTTCAGTTTATTTTCATTGTACCGAGACAGACATTATGTATTTCTATTCTGACTTGTTTGTATCACTCTTTAGTAGTTCGTGAGATAGCGACTCCAGTCTTGGGTAGTAAAATATTGGACTTCCGCATTTTGGGTTTTCAGTTATTTATGATTTAAAAGACTTCCGCATTTATTTAAACACTCGTTGTTTTATTATTGTTGTGTTGCCATCCGAAAATGTTTAAAATGTTTGACTTCCCTAGCTCCGTTAGTAGGCGCCATCACGACTCCCGATGGTGGGAAATCCGGGTCGTGACAAGTTGGTGTCAGAGCTCTAGGTTACATAGGTCTCGCTACTCACGGACAGACTTGGTAGAGTCTGAGGGATCGGTACGGAGACGTCTGTATTTATCCCCCAGAGGCTACGGAGTTAGGAAAAGTTTCACTTTTGTTCTTTCCCGTCGTGCGATTCTGTTCCTCAAATACTGATTGTCTTTCTACTCTGTTCTTTCGCAGATGGCGAGAACACGTGCTTCCTCTTCTACCGCGCAGCAGCCCGAGCCCCCAGCAGCAGCTCCTACGAGGGGCAGTGGCCGAGGCCGTGCAGAGGCCGAGGCCGGGGTAGAGCTTAGCCCCGAGCAGCAGTCCCAGAGGTGGAGCCTCATGTTGATTATGATGAGGAGGCTCCAGCCCCAGCAGCTCCGGTGGGCCTAGCTCAGGTCCCAGAGGGGTTCATAGCCACCCCAGTTCTTCAGGACGCTCTGGTCAGATTGGTAGGCTTTGTGGAGAGCGTCACTAGAGCGGGTTTGCTTCCAGTAGCACCAGCCACTTCTCAGGCTGGAGGAGGGGTTCAGACTCCTGCTACACGTACTCCGGAGCAGGTAGCTCCCCAGGCTCAGGTTCCAGTGGTTCAGCCAACTGTGGCAGTTCAGCCGGGTATTGTGACTCAGACCGGCGATGGAGCGGCTATGTCTTCGGATGCTTTGTGGAGACTTGATAGGTTCTCCAAGCTCTTCACCACCACATTCAGCGGTGCTTCTTCAGAGGATCCACATGATTTCTTATTCAGCTGCCATGAGATCCTTAGGACTATGGGTATTGTGGAGACCAATGGGGTCGACTTCGCCACCTTTCGGCTTGCAGGATCCGCCAAGACTTGGTGGAGGGACTATTGTTTATCTAGACCAGCAGGGTCGCCAACATTGACATGGGATCAGTTTGCAGAGTTGTTTTTGGAGAAGTTTCTCCCAGTTACTCAGCGAGAGGCTCTCCGCAGGCAGTTCGAGCGCCTCCAGCAGGGCACTATGACAGTCACGCAGTATGAGACTCGGTTCATTGATTTGGCACGCCATGCTATTGTTGTACTCCTCACAGAGCGAGAGAGGGTACGGAGGTTTATTGATGGATTGATTCAGCCGATCCGTCTCCAGATGGCTATGGGAGCTGGTAGTGAGATTTCCTTTCAGGAGGCGGCCAATGCGGCCCGTAGAGTGGAGATGGCTCTTGCACGAGGAGGTGTTCAGGTGTCGGATAAGAGGCCTCGTCATTCTGGTAGGTTCAGTGGTACCTCGTCTGGAGGTAGGGATTCTTATGGTAGAGGCCATTCACCGAGACCTTTTCAGTCAGCACTCCAGGTTTCTCATGGTACTCCAGGCGGTGGTGGTTCTCAGCAGCATTATTCTGATCAGCAGCCCATCAGTGCACCGCCACTTCAGAGTTTCCGGGGAGGACATTCAGGTCGACAGGGCCAGCAATCTCAGCAGCCGAGAGCTTGTTATGGTTGTGGTGACCCGAGTCACATTGTCAGATTTTTCCCTCGAGCCTCGGGTAGCTCTCAGCAGCAGGGTCCTCGCCCCATGATTCAGGCACCAGGTGATACACAGCTTGCCCAGCCAGCTAGAGGCGGGGGTAGGGATCATAGAGGTGGAGGTAGAGACCGTAGAGGTGGAGCCCGGACCGGCAGAGGTAGGGGTCAGCCAGTAGCAGATCCTCCCAGAGACATGGTTCAGGGAGGTGGGGCCCAGCCCCGGTGTTATGCTTTGCCAGCCAGGCCAGAGGCTGAGTCTTCAGATGCTGTTATTACAGGTACTATTCTGGTCTGTGATAGGGATGCCTTAGTGCTATTTGACCCTGGGTCTACGTATTCATATGTGTCGTCCTATTTTGCACCCTACCTGGCTATGCCTAGTGATGCTTTGGGTATCCCTGTTTATGTATCTACACCGGTGGGTGATTCTATAGTGGTCGACCGAGTTCATCATTCTTGTGTGGTAGTGTTTGAGGGTCTTGAGACCCGTGTTGATTTATTGCTTTTAGACATGGTAGATTTCGACGTTATATTAGGGATGGATTAGTTGTCCCCGTATCATGCTATCTTGGATTGTCACGCCAAGACCGTGACCTTGGCTTTGCCAGATTTGCCCCGATTGGAGTGGAGAGGGACCCCAGGTCATGCCACCCGCAGTGTTATTTCATATGTGAAGGCTCGACGCATGGTCGAGAAGGGGTGTTTAGCTTATCTGGCGTATGTTCGCGATTCCAGCACGGAGGTTCCTTCTATTGACTCTGTTCCTATTGTTCGGGAGTTCCCCGAGGTTTTCCCTTCAGACCTGCCGGGTATGCCGCCCGACAGGGATATTGATTTCTGTATCGATCTGGCCCCGGGCACGCAGCCCATTTCTATTCCGCCATACCGCATGGCCCCACCAGAGTTGAAGGAGTTAAAGGACCAGTTGCAAGACTTGCTAGAGAAGGGTTTTATCAGGCCTAGTGTTTCTCCTTGGGGTGCGCCGGTGTTATTTGTGAAGAAAAGGGATGGATCGATGAAGATGTGCATTGATTACCGGCAATTGAACAAAGTGACGACAAAGAACAAGTATCCACTGCCGAGGATTGATGATTTGTTTGACCAGCTTCAGGGTGTGAAGGTGTTTTCCAAGATAGACTTGAGATCTGGCTACCATCAACTGAGGATTAGGGCGTCTGATGTCCCTAAGACAGCATTCCGCACTCGGTATGGATATTATGAGTTTTTGGTCATGTCATTTGGGTTGACCAATGCCCCAGCAGCATTTATGGAGTTGATGAACCGAGTGTTCAGACCTTACTTGGACATGTTTGTGATAGTCTTTATTGATGATATTTTGGTGTACTCCCGCAGCCAGGAGGAGCACGAGCAGCACCTTAGGGTGGTTCTTCAGACTCTGAAGGATAGTCAGTTGTATGCTAAGTTCTCGAAGTGCGAGTTCTTGTTGAGTTCGGTCGCATTTCTGGGTCATGTTGTATCAGCAAAGGGTATTCAGGTGGACACGAAGAAGATTGAGGCAGTCGAGAACTGGCCTCGACTAGCATCAGCTACTAAGATTCGGAGTTTCTTGGGGTTAGCAGGTTACTATCGTCGGTTCGTAGAGGGATTTTCATCCATAGCAGCCCCGATGACCAGATTGACCCAGAAAGGTGCCCAGTTCAAATGGTCAGATGAGTGTGAGGCGAGCTTTCAGAAGCTCAAGGCAGCTCTGACTACAGCACCGGTATTGGTTTTGCCCACAGGTTCAGGGCCTTATACAGTTTATTGTGATGCTTCCCGTATTGGGCTTGGTGCGGTATTGATGCAGGATGGCAGATTCATTGCTTATGCTTCGAGGCAGTTGAAGATCCACGAGAAGAATTATCCGGTTCATGATCT
>NW_017673497.1:59285-62924 GCF_001879085.1 Nicotiana attenuata | reverse complement strand
ACCTTGTAAGCCTTTATTTACTAGTTCTTACTTCGTTTGATTAGTTTGGGATTGTCCGGCTTCGAATTAAGGACTTGGGCTCGTTCTTGGACATTGGAAGTGCACTTTGGAGCGAGGTGAGTCTCCTTTCTAACCTCGTAAAAGGAAATTGTCCCCATAGGATTATCAATGAGTAATTGTTGTTAAATGCGGGGGCTACGTACGTACTAGGTGACGAGAGTCCGTGCGTAGCTACTATAATGATAATTGTTCGGGTAGTTTAGGACCCACGTCATGTCTAATTAGGAAATATATCTTATTTTAAATTGCCAATATGATCATTTTGATTTGCTAGAGACTTGAGGAAATGAGAGGTGGACGTATGAGTTTGTTGAGCCTTGGTAGGAATTCCCTTGTATGTAATAGAGCCTTATGTGTTTTTCTTGATATTTTCTTGATGATTATGGATTCGGCCGATCCCCTCGGTGATAATAGATGCATCTATGGTTCGTGCCGCTCGACCCTCGGCAGTGCACAATTTATTTTTCTGTTGGAGCGGGCCGTCGACCTCGGAATGATTGTGCATGATTTATATGCTTACAGTTAGATATGACGTGATCACTTGTTTAATATGAAAAAGGGAAAAACGGTAGTTTAATTATGTCAAGAACGTGAATAAGACTCTTCTCTTAAACTTGTGTTATTAGAAATTCTTCATGCTGTATACCTCACTTTATTATTATATTATCTTGACCTTAGTAAGTATCAAGTCGACCTCTCGTCTCTACTTCTTCGAGATTAGACGGGATACTTACTGAGTACATGTGGTTTATGTACTCATACTACGCTTCTGTACTTAAATGTACAGGATTTGAGGCAGGTGGATCTGGACATCATCCTGGTGAGCATCAGTGAGCACGCTTGGGGACTTCTACGGTGAGCTGCTTCTCTTTCATGCCGATCCGCAGCCGAAGAAGTCCTTTCTTGTACTTTTTGTTTCTGTCTATTTTGATTCAGACAGTGGGATAGTGTATTATTCTTTTGTGTATATTCCACTAGTCGCCTGTAGCTTGTGACACCAGGTTCTGGAACACACAGTAGTAGACATTTATTTTTGGGCTGTATCGCTATTTTAGCACTTTGTGAACTTTACTGGTCTTATCTTTAAATCTGGTAATCTAGTATAACTGTCTTTGGCTAAAGTAAAATAAGTACTTAACCACATTCCGCATCGGCTGGCCTGACAATGGTGTTGGGCGCCATCATGACCTATTATGGAAAATGGGTCGTGACATCAAGTCTACCAAATGCAGTCGATGTAAACAAGTTGGGCATAACAGAACTACTTGCTTGTCTTCTCCAGCACCTCATCCATATTCCAAGAAGCACACTGAAAAATACTCCAACCTTCAATAATCCTTGGTCTGAATTTAGACTTTCTTTATTGTATGACATAATTGAAATGTGATTTTTTTCATAGGAATAAAAAAAATAAGCTCTTGGACAATTTTATATACTGCTAAAGTACAAATCACTCATTTTTGTTGCGCAGGCTTACAGGTTTGGTTGCATTTTAAAAAAGTACGCAATGACTTCTGCGAGAAAAAACTTTAGGTTACAGTATGTGAAATACATATCCTTAAACAAATACACACACACACATACAAACACTCTCTCACACACACACACGCATACAACACACAAAAAGAAACGCATGAACAAAAGCTGCAGCATCTCTAAGCTGAAGTTGTAGAAAAAGAACTTAATAAAAACTAAGTGCCATACTGCAACTAAGAAGTACAAAGCAAATACCAACAAATAACAAGAATAATGCAAATAGAAAGCTAAGAACAAAGAATATGGCAATTACATTGATATAAAAAGAGGTCAGAACAACACACAAATTACAAACAAAACTTCAGCTCTATGGGCTGAAGTTATACAAAATGAACCTAAAAAACTTCAGCTCTATGGGCTGAAGTAAACAAAAAAGCATAGCATTGAAACATAAGAAAACAGATTACAAACACTAACAATCATCACCACCACTACCATCATCATCATCATCACAGTACTCCTCAATTTCTCTAGATATCTCATCATCATCACCATCGGAGATAACTATAGGGTAGTCGGGCAAAAGACCACTGAATCCAAGAAGATCAATCTTCAACTTGTTGAATTCATCACGCAGCTGACTTTGTTCGACAATTACTCTATCCATAAGAGAAAGAATAGTCTTCAGGTTGTTTTGCAGCTTGGAATAGTCGTTCCAGCTGGGAAACTGAAAACTATCAAACTGCTGCACAACCTTGTCGAACGAGGTTGAATAATCTCCACAACTACGTTCCATGTTAAGCCTGTTCTGGAATGATTGATTGGCACAGAGCTTTGGTCTGATTCTCTCCCAATCAGCCTTTATTTGATCCCACAAAATCATAAGATTAGCCACTGGTTTGTTATTGTACCACTCACACTTCAAAGCCTCCCACCTCTTCATAATTTCATCCATATTAGGCTTCCCACTTCCGCTTGCACCAGACATTTTTTCTTTAACAAAAGCTGAAAGACTAAGTATGAATATAAATTTAAAGAATAATGATAGAAGTCTATGAATGACTATGAAATTTTCAAGTGAAGAGATTGTTAATATAGACAAAGAGTTCACCTAATCAATTTAATATCTATAAATATAAAGTAACTTTTCAGCTGTTTTTATTGTTTTACGTTCAGAGAAATTGAATGACACAAGATAAGTAGGTGGTAAACAAGTATGTGGTAAATGCAAAAAGAAATGTAACTTCAGCCCCACAGTTTTTCTATAGTAAAAAAATAACTTCAGCCTGAAAAATAACTTTTCGAATCATTTACTATATAGTCAAACAAATTTAAATGAAAGATGAAGTAGTTGACAAAAGACAAAAGTAGATAGTAAATGCAAAAAAGATAAGTATCAACTTAAAAAAATACCAAAACATGCTAAAGTTTTTCTCTTTAAGCTTTTTCAAAAAACTTCGGCCGAATGTGCTGAAGTTTTTTAGTATATTTCCAAAAATTCAGCACCTGATAAGCTGAAGTTTTTGTGTTGGATTCAATAGTTTTTGTCCTAAAGCTGTTTTAAAAAACTTCGGCCCAATGTGCAGAAGTTTTTTAGTATATTTCCAAAAACTTTAGCACTTGATAAGCTGAAATTTTTGTGTTGGATTCAATAGTTTTTGTGCTAAAGCTTTTTCAAAAAATTTCGGCCGAATGTGCTGAAGTTATTTAGTACATTTAGAAAAACTTCAGCACTCGATAAGCTGAAGTTTTTGTCCCGGACTCGATAGTTTTTGTCGTAAAGAATTTTCAAATAACTTACGCAGAAACTCCTGAAGTTATTTAGTGTATTTAGTGATGAACTGAAGTTTTTGTCCTACATTTGACACTTTTGTTATGACTTTTAACCAAAACTTCAGCTTAAAAAGCAAAAGTTATTTACTTCATGCTCAAGTTTAGCATGCTGAATTTGAACAAAAATATACTTGAAATTCATGAAAAAAGACACAAACATATTTGAATCAATCCAAGTCACATAATTCACACAAAACAATGTATATTCACAAAATCCAATTTTGTTTTCTCTTACATCCTTGGAAAAAAAGAAAAAATTAGTTCTTTGTT
>NW_017673497.1:19889-59266 GCF_001879085.1 Nicotiana attenuata | reverse complement strand
ACTATTGAGTAAGAAATGAAAGAATAGAAAGCGATGTGATTACTCCCTTGCCGGGATGGTTTGATGTATATTGATTATCTCCCTTGACGGGATGTGAAAGTATTGTGTTGCTCCCTTGCCGGGATTTAGCTATTAACTGTGTAATTCCCTTGCCGGGACATTTCTTATTATTTGTTTATCCCCTCGCCTTGTTTGGTTGTGAGTAGTGTTTGGGTGAGGAAGAGTGATAATGCACGAAGGGTCATTCCGTGCTATGTTTTGATTATACCTGCACGAAGGGTCATTCCGTGCCATGTTTTGATTATACCTGCACGAAGGGTCATTCCGTGCCATGTTTTGATTATTTATACACGAAGGGACATTCCGTGCTCTGATTCGATTATAATTGCACGAAGGATCATTCCGTGCCATGATATGAGAGTTATGTGAGTGAAAGCACGAAGGGTGATGCCGTGCACTTTATTTGATTGCTTTGGTGAGAATGAGAGTAAAAGCACGAAGGTTGATGCCGTGCAACTGTTGATTTTCCTGCTCTCATTAGTTATTGTTATTGCCTTGTTTCTTATTTAAATTGTTGACTTTATACCCGGACTGTACTCCCCCATAGTATGCTTCCCTCCCTCTTAATTGTTTAATTTCTGTACTCTTTCCTTGTATTGCATATATATATATATACATTGAACTGCACAGGTTGACTTGGTAGTCCTGTCTAGCCTCGTCACTACTTCGCCGGGGTTAGGCCAGGCACTTACCAGCACATGGGGTCGGTTGTGCTGATGCTACACTTCTGTGCTCTTTTGCACAGATCACGGTACTGGAGCAGCTTTTGGACCACCGCGGTAGGATATCGATCGGGAGCTGACTTCAGTCCAGGGAATTACGAGGTAGCCTAGCTGGCGTTCGCAGGCCGGAGTCCCTTTCTATGTTTCAGTTTGTTTTCATTGTACCGAGACAGACATTATGTATTTTTATTCAGACTTGTTTGTAGCACTCTTTAGTAGTTCGTGAGATAGCGACTCTAGTCTTGGGTAGTGAAATATTGGACTTCCGCATTTTTTGGTTTTCAGTTATTTATGTTTTAAAAGACTTCCGCATTTATTTAAAGACTCGTTGTTTTATTATTGTTGTGTTGCCATCCGAAAATGTTTAAAATGTTTGGCTTGCCTAGCTCCGTTAGTAGGCGCCATCACGACTTCCGATGGTGGGAAATTCGGGTCGTGACACATCTCTGATGATTTTATCGTGTATGTGACTGAAAATCTTAATGATACTAGAGAGTTGATTGATCCTTTATTATATGCTCAAGCTATTTCCTCTCCATCTGTTGATAAATGGCGTGAGGCAATGAAAGATGAATTGTGCTCCATGGAACACAATGAAGTGTGGGAGTTAGTTGAACTGCCTGAAGGTTTTAGACCTATTGGTTGCAAATGAGTGTTTAAAACTAAAAGAGACTCTAAGGGAAACATAGACCGTTATAAAGCAAGGTTGGTTGCTAAGGGTTACACTCAAAAAGAAGGTATTGATTATAAAGAAATATTTTCTCTTGTTTTCATCCAAGGATGCATTTAGAATTGTGATGGCTCTTGTGGCTCATTTTGATTTAGAATTGCATCAAATGGATGTTTAAACCGCTTTCCTGAATGGGAGTCTGCTTGAAGAAGTTTACATGGTTCAACCTGAAGGGTTTAAAGAAGCTGGTAAAGAACATCTAGTGTGAAAGCTTAACAAATCCATATATGGGCTTAAACAAGCCTCCGGGCAGTGGTACTTGAAATTTGATGAAATTATTACAAAATTTGGATTTGTGGAGAATAAGCTTGATGAATGTGTTTATCTTAAAATAGCTAATGGTAATTTCATTATCATGGTTCTCTATGTTGATGACATTCTGCTTGCCACAAATGATTTTGGCTTGTTGAATGAGACCAAACAATTTTTGTCTAGGTCTTTTGATATGAAAGATCTTGGTGAAGCCTCTTTTGTTCTTGGGATAGAAATTAAAAGAGATAGGTCACGTGGTTTATTGCGTTTATCACAGCGTTCCTATATTAAGAGTGTTCTTAAAACTTTCAATATGCAAGACTGTAGACCTGGTGTTGCACCTGTTGTAAAAGGGGATAAACTTAGTAAAGATCAATGTACCAAAAATGAAGTTGAAATGAGAACAATGAAAGATGTGCCATATGCAAGTGTTGTTGGTTGTTTGATGTACTTACAGGTTTGTACAAGGAATGATATTGCATTTTTGTTAACANCGCAAGAAGCGGTTGAGCTCGAGTTTGGGTAATTCCGTAGAAGCGGAGGAAAATCCGCAGGAGCGGAGTCGCAGAAGCGACTTGTGGACCGCAGAAGCGGTCGTGGCCTTATTTGAAATTTCCGCAGAAACGGAAGGAAAGTCGCGGAAGCGGTCCCGCATAAGCGGGAAAGTGACCGCAAAAGCGGAAAGAGCTGGGCAGATTTATGTTATTTCCTCCGCGAGCTAGGTCTTATTTTCACCATTGTTGAGCAACCTAGGGAGCTTTTTGACGAGGATTAAAGAGGGTTTCGACGGGAATTGATTGGAGGTGAGTCTCGTGACCTAGAATCATCATTTTATTGAAGAATCAACACCTAAATTCATGGAAATATGATTAAAAATGGAAGAACTAGGGCTTGACTTTTGAAATGGAAGATTGGAGTTTGAGGGAGCATTGGAGCTCGGATTTTGGTAAATTTGATTTGTATGGACTCGTGGCGAGGTAAGGAATCCATTGATGTTAATTTTTTGATTTTTCGAGGAGTGGGCCCGAGGCTCGGGTTTTGCTAATTTCGAGATTTTTGCTATTTTCAATTATTTTCGATTGGGTATTGTCCCATTGGCATATTGTGATGTATTCGCTCTGATGTTGGATAGATTCGACGTGCGTGGAGGCCGGTTTGAGGGGCAAAGTCATCGCGAGCTAGAGTTTTTACCGGTTCGAGGTGAGTAATGGTTGTAAATGATATCCTGAGGGTTTGAAACCCCGGATTGCACATCGTAGTGCTATATTGAGGTGACATGCACGCCGGATAGTGGCCGTGGGGTAGAGCACCGCTGGGGATTGTGTCTTGGTCCATCCCGATTGATGAATTTACCGCGTATTTGACTGGAATTTATTTGTTATCACTGTTGTTTGGGCTGATTGCCGTATTTGGGCCTCGTGCCAATTATTTGAACCCTTCGGGGATTATTTTTATTGTTTCCTCACTGTTTTGACTCATTACTTGAACTCAATTATATTGTTTCTCCACTATTTTTCAACTCAGCCACTTTTACTCAGATTTGAGTCTTAAATGATATTTTAAATGATAATTTGGGCTGAGGACTACTGTTTTACTAATGCCCGAGGGGCTTGTGATGATATTCTGACTGAGTGTGGCCGAGGGCCAGATGTGAGGATACACTGAGGGATGAGAGGCCGAGGGCCTGGATGTGAGGATTATATATGGATCGGACTGCACGCCGCAGTAGTATATTATATGGATCGGACTGCACGCCGCAGTAGTATATTATATGGATCGGACTGCACGCCGCAGTATGTATATATTGGATCGGACTGCACGCCGCAGTGATATAGCGCTTGGGCTGTAGGAGCCCCTCCGGAGTCTGCACCCCCACAGTGAGCGCGTGTACCCATATGGATCGGGCTGCACGCCGCAGCGATGTGTGGATCGGGCTGCACGCCGCAGCGGTTACTATGTGATACTGTTTTTGAGAGTGATCTGAGAGAGAGAGCCCGAAAGGCCGAGAGTGTTGTTGAGAGTGAGCCCGAGGGGCTAGTTCAGCTTGAGATATTGCCCGAGGGGCGAGCTTTTATGTGCTCATCTTGCATGCTTATTTGCCTCTTTACCTGTTATACCGTGGTATTTGTGCCCGAGGGGCGGATTTTCTGTGCGTATCAGCACTAACTATTTTGAAATCGTTTTCGTAATCACTGAAAAGATTATTTTCAAAAGAGATTTGAACTAAGCCAAGGTACTTCTAAAAGATTTCACAGATTACACTGTTTTTCTCAGAAAATTGTACCCGGCTTCTGTATAGCATGTTGGTTGCTTTACGTGATTTCTTGCTGCTCAGTTATTATTTACTTTTATTACTCATTGAGTTGGAGTACTCACTTTACTCCCTGCACCTCACGTGCAGATGCAGGTATTGTTCAACCGGTAGCGGGTTTTGAGCTGGTTGAAGGTATTGCTATCGTAGCCGAGCAGAGTGACCACCAGCATTCGCGGCACCGTAGTACTTCCTTTGGTTCTAAATTTTATTCTGTATATTGTTGGCCCTGTAGTTGTATTTAGACTTCTCTAGATGCTCGTGACTTGTGACATCCCGGTCGGGCTGTGTTGGGTTGTAAACTTCGTTAATTAATGTCCTTAAATCGTATCATGCTATTCATTTATGTTTAACTACTTTGAAAGGGACTAATTGGGTTAGTTCGCTGGCCTTGTCTACACGAGAGGTGCCTTCACGACTAGTGCGGGGTTTTGGGTCGTGACAATCAACCGGGCATAAATTCTGACATGTTCAATCGCACGATCGCATGTTACACTGCCCATGGAATCATACACAGATATAGTTTTATCTTCAAAGTCCAGAATTCCAAAAAAGTAGTGTGTAGATTTCTGGCCCGTCCTTGGCTTAAGTCGAAATGGAAAGAATACTTTTTTGGCAGATGCCCATGAGATACCACAGGAAAGGTCGAGACCTTTTACGTAGTTGGCCACCTTTTCATTCGTTGATTCTTCCTCATACCAACTAAAGTCCGTAAGTGGCTGAATAACCGCTTCTTCTTCTAATTCTTCTTCAAGCTGTTGTTTGGATATCCTCTTTCTCTTTGATTTGCTCTTTTTTTAATCCTCCATTCTCTTTTGCTTCCTTTTGTTAATTATCTTCATCTTTTCTTCTGAAGGATGAATACCATCCAGAATAGTCATATAGTGATCCAAAACTAAATCTGTTACTGCACATCTTGCTTTTGGATAACGTGGAAGGTGATAGCAATATTTTTTGTGCAAGTAATATATGCCCACATCAATATGCTGCAAATGAACAACAACAAATGATAACATGTTAAATTACTAATATGAAGTTTATAAAAAACACATTACACAACTACAAACAGCATGACAAAAACTTAAGCATATTCAGTTTGAAGTGTTAGGCTGAAGTTTTAGCAAATAAGCTAAAAAACTTCAGCAATTTACTATGANAGAACTTAGGCTTGGATTTGATGTAATTTGATGGTTTTAGTGTTATTCGTGGTGTTTGGATGATTGGAACAAGTTTGGGTGATGTTTTAAGATATGTTGGTGTTTTTGGTTGAGGTCCCAGGGGCCTCGGGGTGAGTTCGGATGGTTAAACGGAGAGTTTTAGAATTTTTCATGTTGCTAAGCCTGCTGCAACTGGTATTTTCGCTTCTGCGAATCTTGTACCGCAGAAGCGGACACGCTTGTGCGAAGGATTGACCGCAGAAGCGGTGAGGAGGCCTGGGCGCCGGTTCCGCAGAAGCGATTGTCTAACCGCAAAAGCGGTATCGCTTATGCGTTTGTGTAACCGCAGAAGCGGTTGAGCTCGAGTTTGGAATTTCCGCAGAAGCGGAAGAAAAGTCGCGGAAGCGGTCCCGCATAAGCGGGAAAGGGACCGCAAAAGCGAAAAGAGCTGGGCAGATTTATACTATTTCCTCCGCGAGCTAGGTCTTATTTTCACCATTGTTGAGCAACCTTTGGAGCTTTTTGACGAGGATTAAGGAGGGTTTCGACGGGAATTGATTGGAGGTGAGTCTCGTGACCTAGAATCATCATTTTATTGAAGAATCAACACCTAAATTCATGGAAATTTGATTAAAAATGGAAGAACTAGGGCTTGACTTTTGAAATGGAAATTTGGAGTTTGAGGGAGCATTGGAGCTCGGATTTTGGTAAATTTGATATGTATGGACTCGTGGCGAGGTAAGGAATCCATTGATGTTAATTTTTTGATTTTTTGAGGAGTGGGTCCGAGGCTCGGGTTTTGCTAATCTCAAGATTCTTGCTACTTTCCAATTATTTTCGATTGGGTATTGTTCCATTGGCATATTGTGATGTATTCCCTCTGATTTTGGATAGATTCGACGCGCGTGGAGGCTGATTTAAGGGGCAAAGGCGTCGTGAGCTAGAGATTTTGCCGGTTCGAGGTGAGTAATGATTGTAAATGATATCCTAAGGGTTTGAAACCCCGGATTTGCACATCATGGTGCTGTATTGAGGTGACTTGCACGCCGGATAATGAGCTTGGGGTAGAGCACCGTTGGGGATTGTGACTTGGTCTGTCATGGTTGTTGGCTTTACCGCGTAATTTACTGAAACTTATTTGATATTTTCATGATTTGGGCTGATTGCCATATTTGGGCTTCGTGCCAATTATTTGAATCCTTCAGGGATTGATATCACCGTTTTTGCATCACTTTTGCATATTATTTGATCTCGGTCCAAGGTTTTAAATACTGTTTCGCAAACTCAGCCATCTTTCTAAGATTTGAAAACTTAAACAATTTTTATTGACGTTTTGAGCTGAGAACTCTTATTTTAATATTGCCCAAGTGGCTTATGTGCATTTCTGGACCGAGCATGAATCGGGCTGCGCCGCAGCAGTGTTATATTGATATTGAGGCCGAGAGCCTGGTTGATTACATTGATCTTGAGGCCGAGGGCCTGGATGGTTATATTGATATTAAGGCCAAGGGCCTGGTTGATGCCACGAGATGGCTTGATATTGCGCTTGGGCTGTAGGAGCCCCTCCGGAGTCTGTACACACCCCCAGTGAGCGCCGTCGACGTTAAATATATGGATGGCTCAGGCTGCACGCCGCAGTGGGTACCAGAGTGTACCGTCATATGCATTGCATTGCACTCATGCATTTGTTCCTATTTGTATTACTTGTCATGACATTTCAGCACTCCCATTTCATTGGCTTCCATGCTACTTCTTGCACTAATTACCTGATATCCTGGTGCTATTTGTTGACGGAGTGTTGTGCCCGAGGGGCTGACTTTTGTGCTGGCTTGCACTACTTGTTTCGCATTCATTTGCTTTACTGTTCGAAAAAGACATTTTCAAAAGAGGTTTTAAGCTGAGCCAAGATATTTCTAAAGATTTCACGGTTTCACTGTTTTTCTCAAAAGGTTACACTGCCCCTATATAGCATGATGGCTTGCTTTACGTGATTTCTTGCTGCTCAGTTATTATTTACTTTTATTACTCACTGAGTTGGAGTACTCACTTTACTCCTTGCACCTCGCGTGCAGATGCAGGTATTGTTCACCCGGTAGCGGGTTTTGAGCTGGTTGAAGGTATTGCTATCGTAGCTGAGCAGGGTGACCGCCAGCGTTCGCGGCACCGATCAAGGGGCGAGATGTGATCCCCGTGAGTATATGTTGGGCCAGTCTGGCGGACTTGAGGCCGGATCTTTGCCTATGGCTTGAGCACCGAGGTGCTGATTGTGTGAGCAAGTGTTTTGAACTTATATGTTCGATATTGTCCTTATTAGCCGGAATGGCGGTTGGATATCCATGTGATGAGTATGTTAGTACTGCGAGATGTATCTATATGACTTGGTAGTGACGAAGAAGTCTGATGGATGATAGATGAACTGTTAAGTGTCCGATTCCTATTGTGATTTGATGTGTAGCCCGAGTTATGGGCGCGTGAAGAATATTTTCATGTCTCCAAGTTGAGGAGTGAAGTGCATTTCATGTGGCGGTATGAGTTCAGACCCATGAAGACTAAATGACTGGGTAATGTGTATGACGGTGGAAGGTATGCAGAAATGTTAAATTTAGGCGAGGCAGGTGGGTTATCTCCTGCGGAATGCTCTTAAGTGGTATGATCCTTATGTATATGGTAGAAGGTCTCGTGTATAATTGAAGGGTACGTGTTATAATTTGAAAATTCGGGTCGCTCAAGAGGGTGGACTCAACTGATGTGGGGATGAATGCGAGATTTGTAGAGGAGTACAGTACTAAATGATCTGTGTTTTCACAAATTTGTACATGATTTGAGTTTAATCTCACTATGGCATTGTGGCATCATTAGAGTAAAAGTGTTATGAGTCGTTGAGTGTGTCTTGATATATGGCTTCGAGCCAAGTTGGGGAGTTTGCTATTAATTAGCTAATTGTACGGTCATGTGCTATGTTGGCTTCAGTTGGAGCGTGCGGGTGAGTCAGCTATGACTAGAGTAAAAGAAAAAAAAAATTTGACAAAGGTTATATTATGTTCCATAGGGTATGAGAATCACGGAATGTCTAGAGTTGTTGTTGGTAAAGAATGCTCGGTGCATAGAGCAGGAAGTTGCTTGGTTGTATTGGGATGAGGATCTCATTTTGCGGTATCGGAGTGCCAATAAGGCACGAGTGGTTCTGTTCGTTAAGTCAGGTAATTTGCGGTTTGAATAAGAGTGAATGACTTTCGAAAATGGTTCTAATGTGTTCAAGAGTCCACAGGGAACAATCGGGTATCTTAAAGTTGCATGTGTGGTTAGAAACTGTGTTTTCATCGGAATGGTCAAGACTTGTGGTATTTTATGTTAATTATGGGATTCTATGTATCAGCATCTGGAAAGTAAAGGTAACGAATTTAGATTCGCAGGAAGTTCTTCAGAGTAAAGTATTCTGGAATGTGGTATTTCTGGGAACATTTGAGAGAGTATTCAGTGGCTTATGAGTCTTAGACAGTGTGGTCTTGTGCTTGGGTCTCGTGTAGTGAGCCTGGGTTAAGGAACTGTGGTGCTACAGCAAGAGGGAATATCAAGGTTATGATGAATCAGAAGGGAAATTAGATAGATGGAATAGCTTGATAGTAGACCGAATCGGTATGGTAAGGATATGATTAATTCTTTGTATGTGTTCGAGGTAATGAGCCCTTGCAAGTATTGTGCAGCAAAGCTTTTGAGTTCTGACAGCTTGCTTAGCTTGGTTTGGATAGAAGGTTTCAGTCCTGACAGTTTAGCTTGTACAAATGGAATTGGGAGAGAATTCTTGTTGGGTTTCACCGTGGTTTGGAGATGTGTATATCTTCTATAGGCATGCGAAGCATGGAATGTGTAATGATTTTTCTTCTAGATGGGATCAAGGGAAGTGCGTGATTAGTTGAGTGAGTAGATTTCTGTGGCTCGGAAAGGAGATAAAAGTTTTATGTTATTCCTGGATGGTATGGTATATGCGGCATGTTGTAGAGGACCGAGACTGGCGTGTGCTGGGTTACAGTTCAGTTCTGAAAGGAAGTTCATAAGACTCCTAGGCAACGGGTAGCCTCAGATAATCAAGGAAATGATACTGCTAATTGGAAGTGATGACGAGAGTATACGTCTTAAGAAAAGGTAATGTGAGTAAACTGATGATACTTCGGTAGTATTGCGGCACTTTTTTTTGTGGATCGACTGCTGATATCTGAGTTTGTTTGATGGCAAAGGGGAATTTTTGAATATCTTCCGTGGAATGATTGGGTACTTGAGGTGTGATATATATTCATACGGCGGAATTTGGGATTAGGTATGGTGATTCGTGTGCTATATGGAGTTGGAGACTGGGAGTTCTCAGGTACAGACTATGTAGTAGTTGTGGATCGTGTGTATCGGCACCGTTTAACGGCTATTGGGATTTGGAGGCCCGAGTGGATCTTCCGTTGCTTGGTATATTAGGTTTTGGATATGATGTTGGGGTGTAGACTGCCTGTCTCAGTGTTGGGTTATTCTAGACTATTGCGCTATGGGCTATGCCGGAAAATGCCACGGGTTGAGTGGAGAGGTGCATCGGATCATATTCTAGCAGAGTGGTTTGCATTTCCAAAGACCAGCGGATGGCTGGGAAGGACTGCTTTTCTTAATTGGGCCTTCGTGATGGATGTCAATGCAGAGGTTTCTACCATTGGTTCAGTTCCGGTATTGAGGGACTTTTCGGATGCGTTTCTTGTGGCCGGGCATGTCGCCGGGCGAGGTTGTGGATTTCGATATTGATTTGGTGCCGGGCACCATATCGTACGGCTCCGACAGGAGTTATAGTAGTGGAAGGAGCAGCTTCAGGCTTCCTTGGTAATGAGTTCGTTGGCAGGCCGATGTGGCTACGTATTCATCTTGAGTTGCTATTTTATGTTGTGAGACGTCAGGATTTGTTGATTATGGGCACCTGTGGTGCGGTTCTATTAGGGATTAATAGTGAAAGTCGGGCGGGAAGAGTAATTGGATGTTGCTCGGTAAATGGAGTGTTGGTTATGACCTATCGAGTTGCGTGTCGTATGTTATTTGTTTCACCGTGGGTGTAATGAATTGCTTGGGTTTCAGAGTAATAAATTGTGCGTGGGTGTCGATTTTGAGCATAGCGACCTGAGGTGTTTCATGGGTAACAGTGTTTGGATAGGATCGTGCATTGTGGCGAGGCCACGTGGAGATATGACCTTTCGGGGTAGATTCAGGTGTTCTATTTCTATGATGTGAGACGGGGTCTCAGCTTTGTGTGGTGATGGTACTGATGAGCTTGAGGTACAGCTCTTTCGTTTGAGTCATTTTTCGTGATTTGAGTATGTTCAGACCGTTTCTTATTGATGCGCGTATTATGCAAGTTGTGGCTTAGGCCTGCATTGAGGTGTCATACCACCAGAGTGGAGTGTTGGGTTCGAGGTGATCGTTGGGGTCATTAATGAACACGAATGGATTTGATTTCAGCTTGTTGGGAGGATAAAATCGAGGTTCAGCTCGGAATCTGCTGTGGTATTAGTCAAAAGGGAAGTGGCTTCATGAATGGTTGATCTAAGAAATAGATTACGGTTTATTGCGTGTTTCATATATCGTTGTCAGTATATCAAAGTGTTGGAATAAGACCTTAGTTGATAAGAGGTTTTCTACCGGTATTCGGGTGTTGTGGACAACTGCTGTGAATAGAAGTTATCGTTTCGAACGTTTGGGTTATATAGGCTATTATGTGATTGCACCTGAGGTTGCAGGTATGGGTTATTACAGCTGGTTCGGGCTTATTCTGAATATAGATGTGAGGTTCTAACTTTTGTATATGATTCCGGAAAGTGCAATGTGGTTCTATGGTTTATGGACTAGATGAATTGTGGAATTTCAGCTATGTTGTGTTATCTGACCTATGCGAGATAGGGTGACGGGGGATCACCCCCGGGTATATGCTTGGTAAGGTCATTCAGCTATTGGTTGGCTTCTAGGACAACTCTGGGTACGCTCGAGGACGAGCGATTGTTTAAGTTGGGGAGGATGTGACGACCTGACCCGTCATCTCAGGAGCTACCGCCCCGTTTCCCCCATTTTATGCTTCTTCATGTTTCGTTATCGGTATTTGGTGTGTTAGAGTTGATTTGGATTGGTTTTGATAAGAAATGAGACACTTAGTCTCTTTAAGGAAGGCTTTGTTTGGAAAAGTCAACCGGAGGTTGACTTATGAGTTATAGGGCTCAGATGTGATTTCCGGTGATTCGGTTAGCTTTCGGGGGATGATTTGTGACTGAGAAGTATGATCGGAATTGATTTTGGAGGTCCAGTGTAGAATTAGGCTTGAATCGGCGAAGTTAGTGTTTTAGCGAATTCCGGTTGATAGGTGAGATTTTGATCCGAGGGTCGGAATGGAATTCCGAGAGTTGCAATAGCTTTGTTAGGTGATTTGGGATGTGTGTGCAAAATTTCAGATGATTCGGAGGTGGTTTGGTTGGGTTTTTGATCGAATGCGAGTTTCGGAAGAATTTGAAGAACTTAGGCTTGGATTTGATGTAATTTGATGGTTTTAGTGTTAATCGTGGTGTTTTTATGATTGGAACAAGTTTGAATAATGTTTTAGGACGTATTGGTATTTTTGGTTGAGGTCCCGGGGGCCTCGGGGTGAGTTCGGATGGTTAAAAGGGAGAGTTTTGGAATTTTTCATGTGCTAAGTCTGCTGCTTCTGGTATGTTTTCGCTTCTGCAGAATTTGGACCGCAGAAGCGGTATCGCTTATGTGATTGGGGAACCGCAGAAGCGGTTGGAGCTTGAGTTGGGTTTTCCGCAGAAGCCGTCCCGCTGGTGCGATTTCTGGGCCGCAGAAGCGATCGAAGCCTTTAAGTGGAAAACCGCAGAAGCGGTATAAAAGTCGTAGAAGTGGTCCCGCATAAGCGGGAACGGGACCGCATAAGCGAAAAAAAGCTGGGCAGAGAAGATTTTTAAAATAACATTTCATCCGCGAGCTAAGGATATTTTCCTCCATTGTTGAACATCTTGAGAGCTTTTTGGGAGCAATTGAAGAGGGTTTCGACTGAGATTGACTGGAGGTAAGTTTCATGAGTTAAAAACATGATTATATGTGAAATTAACCTAGAAATTCATGGAAATTAAGCCTAAAATTGATGAACTAGGGCTTGGGATTTTGAGATGTTAAATTGGGATTTGATGGGTCATTTGAGCTCGGATTTGAGAGTTCTTGGTATGTATGAACTCGTGAGAAGATGAGGAATCCATTGATGTTAATTTTCGGATTTTTCGAGAAGTGGGCCCGGGGCTCGGGTTTTGCTAGTTTCGAGATTTCTGTTATTTTTCGATTGTTTTCGATTGGGTATTGTTCCCTTAGCATATTGTGATGTATTCGCTCTGATTTTGGTTAGATTCGACGCGCGTGGAGGCCGATTTGATGGGGCAAGGGCATCGCGAGCTAGAGATTTCACCGGTTCGAGGTGAGTAATGATTGTAAATGATATCCTGAGGGTTTGAAACCCCGGATTTGCACGCCGTAGTGCTATATTGAGGTGACTTGCACACCGGATAGCGAGCGTGGGGTAGAGCACCGTTGGGGATTGTGACTTGGTCCGTCCCGATTGTTGATTTTACCGCGTATTTGACTGAAACTTATTTGATATTATCATGACTTGGGCTGATTGCCATACTTGGGGCTTATTGCCGACTATTTAAAATCCTTGTGAGCTATCATCACTGTTTTCCTCACTATTTGAAATATTATTTGAACTCAGTCCATTTGAATTACACTGTTTCATGAACTCAGCTATATTTTTACTCAACCTTGAGTTTTGACTGATGTTTGAACTATTGTTTGAGCTGAGCATTATTGTCTTTACTGATGCCTGAGGGGCTTATGATTATATTTGGACTGATTGAGGCCGAGGGCCATATGTGAGGATATGTCGAGTGATGTGAGGAGGCTTTCAGGCCTCGAGTGATATGTGAGGAGGCTTTCAGGCCTCGAGTGTATTGTGAGAAGGCTTTCAGGCCTCATGTTGATATGTACAGGCTTTCAGGCCTTATGATGATATAGCGCTTGGGCTGTAGGAGCCCCTCCGGAGTCTGCACCCCCACAGTGAGCGCGAGTACCCATCTAGAGCGGATAAATGTTAGACAGTGGTAACAATGGCACTGTTGTACGCGTTTTGGTCAGGTAACAATGACTGACTAGTCAGGTAACAATGACTGACCAGTGGTAACAATGGCACTGTAATACGCATTTTGGTCAGGTAACAATGGCTGACCGGTCAGGTAACAATGACTGACCAGGAACATAAATCATGCCCGAGGGGCTGGTACTGTTTTGAGATATTGCCCGAGGGGCGAACTTTTATGTGCTCATCTTGCATACTTATTTGCCTCTTTACCTGTTATACCGTGGTATTTGTGCCCGAGGGGCGGATTTCTGTGCGTATCAGCACTAACTGTTTTGAAATCATTTTCATAATCACTGAAAAGATCATTTTTGAAAGAGATTTGAACTGAGCCAAGGTATTTCTAAAGATTTCACAGATTTCACTGTTTTTCTCAGAAAATTGCACCTGGCTTTTGTATAGCATGTTGGTTGCTTTACGTGATTTCTTGCTGCTCAGTTATTATTTACTTTTATTATTCACTGAGTTGGAGTACTCACTTTACTCCCTGCACCTCGCGTGCAGATGCAGGTATTGTTCACCCGGTAGTGGGTTTTGAGCTGGTTGAAGGTATTGCTATCGTAGCTGAGCAGAGTGACCGCCAGCGTTCGCGGCACCGAATTACTTCCTTTGGTTCTAAATTTTATTCTGTATATTGTTGGCCCTGTAGTTGTATTTAGACTTCTCTAGATGCTCGTGACTTGTGACACCCCGGTCGGGCTGTGTTGGGTTGTAAACTTTGTTATTAATGTCCTTATGTCGTATTTTGCTATTTATTTTTGTTTAACTACTTTGAAAGGGGCTATTTGGGTTAATTGGCTGGCCTTGTCTTCACGAGAGGCGCCATCACGACTAGTGCGAGGTTTTGGGTCGTCACAAATGAGCAACATATGCATGGTATATATATATATATATATATATATATATATATATATATATATATATATATATATATATATATATATATTAGTATTTGTTTGCCAATACCAATACTCTCATCATCTCCTAATTTAGCATAAGCTTTTTTAGCAGACTCACCTGAGACAAAACCAATGGCAAAGCCAAAATAGCAAAACCACCAGCTATAACTAAAGGATTTTCAGATACAAAATTTGTCACAGTTTCAACAAAGGCATTTGCATCAAAATCAGCTTTTGAAGTACTAGTAGTTGATTGCTAAAGTGCCTCTTCATATATATATGTCAATGCATTAGCTAAACTTGTAGTGAAAACTGAGGAAAGTATCACTAGACCCCCTTGAACTTTTCTTGATAGACCAAGAAAAAATAAAGAGAAGACTTACCTGTGAAGGAGTCGGAAATAAGTGAGCAAACTCCTCGGGATATTTCCTATTTTCATTTGATATAAGCTTGTTAGCGCATTTAATTGTGATCTCATATTTGCCATCTCTTGCACCCATTGTGGAGGTGGAGCACTAGAGCTAGCTGCGCCTCGTCTTGATGTTTGCTTGAATACTACAGTTGGAACTACACCCGTGCCTAAGCCTCGAACACGGGCAGGGTGCTCGGGACCGAAGACTACACCAAGCGCGTCATTCGGTGAAATTTCTGCCCGAGTTTTTGGTCTTTATCTTCGAATTTCTTCAATTCTTTCCTACACGAAAGACAAAATATAATTACAAAAGCCTACTACAACATATTTCTTGAAAAAGTTTCTATCTTAATCCTCTTTCAATCAAACATCTTAATCCTCTTTCAATCAAGCCACATTAGTCATGCTCCCTTAGCAGCTCCAATTCCATATCCCGATACCCTTGCTAAACAAGTTTCTTACAAGTCATAGACAGCAGGTATGCATGACCAAAAATAATCAGCTGATATCTCTACATTAATAGGACTTGCTATTTCAGATATGCATGACCAAAATTAATGGCCTATTCCTTGGAAATAAATATGGTTCTGAAGAAGTAAACATATGTGATCAGATTGGAGTTCCAGTATAATATATCGGTCCAGCATAATATGTTGGAAGTTCATACACAGGTGCTCCAATCTCCAGTATATTATGCTGAAACTTTTCGCATGTTGGAGTGTCAGCATAATATGCTGGAAGTTCATACACAGGTGCACCGATCTCCAGTATATTACTTTTTTATTTTTATAGATATATCAATGCCCTTGGATCCCAACTAAATCCTTCTTTTTCTCTTATTTCTTCTGTAATTTTTTTTAGGTTGCTTAATATTTATAAAATTTATTAACGTAATAGATGTCCTTCTTCTATTTGATCAAGAGATATGTCTTTAATATCATCGTAAAGGAACTAATACCTCCGGCAATGTTAAACTCAATATGAACTTTGAAAACATTAAAAGAGGGGCACATGATAGGTGTGTGGATCAGACAAAATCACTGACATGCATCTAAATATCTAGCAAAAAATTATTAGAAAGAGTAGGAAATTAAAATTGAAGTAAAAATGCACAAACCTTCAAAGGAATCCAAAAGGGATGGGTAAAAGTCGGTGCAAGAAACAAAGAAACGGAAAAAACTTGGTACAAATAAAAATTAAAATTTAGAAATCGTAAATGGGCTGCCTTTTGCTTTCTCCATTGCCTAACTTTTGCTTGAGCTTTCATTTTTGATTTCTGCCTTTCTCTTTCTCCATTCATTTCCTTTGCATTCCTTCTGTTTGTCTCTTCAATCATTCTATTGTCTTTTTTATTTTATAATACTAATTGTCCAATAATTAAATACTCATGAATCATGTGTAGTGTATAAAATACACATAATGTAACACCCCGTACATTCGGCTTAGGTATGAATGAGTTAAAGGAGTAGTTTTGGACATGTGAAGTCCCATCAGGATGATTATGGGTGAAAAAAGTTGTTTCAAAATCAAGATGGAAAGTGAGGTGCATAAGATTTGAAAAAATCGACTAAGTTTGCAGAAGGTCTGTCTTCCATCAGGGTTTAGTGAAAATGTGTAAAGAATTTTGGGAAAACTTAAAGCATGAAAGTTGTAGGCCATTGAAATACCTTTCCAACGATATATTGTGGAGCCCAAACAGAGCTCTGTGCAAAATGTTATGCCCATTTTACAGAACAGTACGTAACCACCGCGTTCAGCCGAGTTTGACCGCGACCGCGATCAGGAGGCACCGCGACACACAGCCCCAAAACATAAAAACTTGCTCTAGAAAGGAAAGCTCTCAAAAATCTAACTCCTTAAAGGTCCCTCCACCATCCAAGGTAAGTTCTAATGGTGATTCTAAGTTTATTTCAATTCTCCAACACCTTATTAACATGGGTAAACCCTCCATATCATTAGGTATCTGATTGGGACATCATTGTTGAGAGAAGAAACCCTAGAACTCGAATTCACGAAGATTGAATGTCAAAAAGGTAATATCTTCACCCTCTAATTGATTCTATGATTGAATTAATGATTATAGACTCTAGTTCATGAGATATGAGTTGATGGCTTTGATAGAAAAGCATGAACGGTTATAGGTTTGGGTTGTTGATTGTTGATTATTGGTTAAGGGTGTTGTTTACCTTATAGGTGATAAAGAACAATGTTGATTATAACCATTTGATACTTTAGAATTTATCTAGGAGCAAGAGAATGGGTTATTGGGTGTAGAGACACCATTAATAAGGACTATGAAGCTTTATTTCACCAAGTGTTTGAGAAGATGCCTAAGTGACCGAAACATAAATATTATTGCTAATATGGAATTCATTTGACTTGTATTGATATAGATTAAAATTGAAAGGGTTGGCGAATATTGCATTACGCTCAAGAGCAGGAAGTTAAGGTATGTGAGCCTAATTCTCTATGTTTGGGAATGCTAATGATTCACCCTGCACTACGTTTCTTTTACCACGTTACTAATTTCCTCAGAAATATAGTTAAGCCTAGTTCCTTGAATAGTTGCAGAACTTCTATTCTCTAGCTTCATAACTCGTTCACCACTTTCATTCTGAACGTTGTGAGCTCAGTGCGTGTTGAACATAGACTTGGTTTTGATGCCCCGAGTCTTAGTATAGATTACTCAGTATGCCATAAACAGTTAAAGTTCAAGTGTTCATAATCAGTTCAAAAATACATGTCTCAGTCTAGTCCTATTCAGTATTCCAGTATTATGTAACTCAGTGTGATCCAGTATTCCAGTATCATGTAACTTAGTGTGATTCAGTATTTCACTATCATGTATTGCAGTTAGATTCTTAGTTCCTGAATGTTGAACACCTGTATTTGGGCCTGAGGCCGTAGTTTATATGCTTTATGCATACTTGGGCCTGAGGCCGTAGTTTATGCTTTATGCATGTTTGGGCCTGAGGCCGTAGTTTATGCTTTATGCATTTTGGGCCTGAGGTCGTAGTTATGTATATGTATACTTGGGCCTGAGGCCGTAGCTTGTGCACATATATATTGGGCCTGAGGCCATAGCTTATTCAGATAAACAGGTTGTTGTTCATTCAGAAGAGGGAGTATTCATATCCTTACTTCCTTAGTTCAATTTAGTTATCAGTTATCATTTCAGTTATCAGTTATCATTTCAGTTACCAGTTATCAGTTCAGTTATCATTTCAGTTTTAGTTTCAATAGTTATATTATTTCAGTTATCAATTATCAATTCTCAGTTATCAGCTTAGTTTCACTTTCAGCATTTATAATTCTTTCTTTCAGTTGCTTTACATACCAGTGCAATTCAAATGTACTGACGTTCCTTTTGCCCGGGGCCTGCATCTCATGATGCAGGTAATGATTTACAGGTTGATGATTCAGAGTGCTAGGATTCTCGTACCAGCTATTTGGTGATCCCCAGTTCTTTCGGGGCATTATCATTACTACAGTCTTCAGTATTTTCAGACAGTCAGTGTTTTCAGTACAAATTAGAGGCTTCATAGACTAGAGTAACAGTTAGACAGAGTCACAGGCTTTTCATATTAAGCTATGTTGGCTACAAATATGTTTCAGAATTGTATTAGTATTTCCACACTTTAATTTATATCATCCAGACTTTCAGTATATCAGCATGTATTAGTTTATTCCACATTCTGTATGTTATGATACCACATGTTGATTCAGCCAGCCAGATCGTTCGCTCGGTCACATGTAGTCAGGCACCGAGTGTCGTGTTACGTCCAGGCCCAGATTCGGGGCGTGACAAAGCTTGGTATTTGAGTACTAGGTTCAAGAGTCCTAGAGAGTCTATGAAGCTGTGTCTAGTAGAGTTTATTTTATATTTGTGTGTCGGCCACTCATATAAACGGTTAACTACCAAGACATCCAGGATTGTCTCATTTCTTTCTACTCTAGATCGTGCCACGAAGCTTAGAGCAATACTTAACCTTCTCTTCCTATCAAATTCCAAACGTATTGGATGCCCAAGCGACGCGCATGAGAAACCTAAGGTCCTAGAGAGGATAATTGCCCTTTGGGGTATAGTTACGGAGTACAGGTTGGTAAATATGAGACTTGAGAGGATGTTAAAAGTGGGATTCAATGAATAGAGCGTTTGTGTATGGTAATCGTATGTGTTTTACCTCATTGAACAATTTCTTTTAATTTTTGAAATGGAGCCACAAGTTGGATAATGATAGTTAAGATGTGAGACCCTAACATTGGTCACTATAGTTTTGGACAGAAAAGAGCCTAAGGTTAAAATACCTAGGAGTCAGAAACGTTTGTTATTACCAAAGATGTGATTTCGTACAACTCATGCAAATGACAAGAAGATATGATGTATGCAATGAGAACCAAGAGCATCCAATAGTGAATTTCAGGGAATGATTTTAAGTGTTTAGATTTATTCAAATTAGAACTTGAAGTACCACGTTAGTAAGCTACTATAAGAAGTAGCTATTGATGTAAGATAAAAGATATGACAGTTCCCCCTTAGGTTATGTGACTAAATGATTACCCAGGATGTTTATAGTATGATATGATTTAGTATTGTATAGAAAGTTTGGGGTTAGATATTCCAATTTCATTTAAGGCAGATGAATTCCCTAAGTGTGATCCATGCACATAGTTTAGAAGAAAAAAAAGGGATAGTATGTGACCGTAGAATAGGGCCGGATGGTGAGGGAAGTTAGAATAACCTTATGCCAAGAAAGCATGATGGTAGCAGGTAGTTAGTAAAAAAATAGTAAGTAAGTTTTGAGTTGATACAGTGAATTAACTCTAGTGAGTGGATGACAGCTTGAAATACCGACCGCGTTAGAACCCAAAGAGTTTAAGTTAAACTCGAAGTACAGTGGCAGTGCGAAAAAAAATTGCTAGCAGTGAGAGCACAAACTATAGAAGAATAGCCTTTAGGAATTATCGTAATGTGGGTACAAAAATTGCATCTTATTGCCATTGGTCTTCATGTCTTAAATTATCAGGCTTTTATTGTTTTGCTCTTTGAAAGTAATTTTGTATATACATGAAGGAGTAATCTTTTAAATTATAGTATTTATGAATTTTCTTGATTAATTACTTTTAGGGAGGTAAAATGTATAACTTGATTCACTTTTAAAGAAATTATAATTTTTTAATTGTTTGACAATTAAGACGTTATAGTTGTATCTCATAGTAACTTTAACACTATTGTATTATTTATACTTGTAAAAACATACAAGATATTTTATTTTTTTAACTTCTTAAACTCTAATATACTTTTTTTGGTTTATTATGTGTCATTTATAATTAAACGATTTAAAGGTTGGGCTTACGCCTCGACCCGTAGTAAAATGGCTTGCCTCGCACACCCTCCTTTAAAAATACTATTTGAACATAGAGCACCTACTATAATGAAAATAAAGAAAATCCGCATGCTAATTCTTGAAATTATTTATATCCCTTTAAATTTTAAATTATCTCAAACAAAATAAATAAAAAATTAAATGTTTGTGTAGATAATTACGACACTTGGATGTCTCTCCTGCATTTGTTGTTCATTGGATGTGTAGTCGTTACTTATGAATGCAGATATTATTTATGATTAATCTAAAGCATATTTTTTCGTTTTTATTAGATCTCGTTGACCATATTTGTTCAGTGAGATTCACTGAGTACCTGATGCATTCAATTCTCTGTATCGTTGTCTTCTTCTTTGGAGATAAGTATCGCTTGTGACGGTGAGACCAAATTGAATCAACGATCATTACTTGCTTTTGTTGAGCCACACTTCAAATTTTGTGATGGTTTATTTTACATTATTCTTTTGTTACCCAATATTGTGGTCCAACGTCAGATAAATTTCTCTTTTTTTTTTGCACCTAGTTAAAGATTCACGATACTCACGTGGTTAGAAATTACATATGTTTAGTATTTATGGGTAGACATTTCGTATAAATCTATAAATAAGAAACCTACGAGGAAGAAATGAAATAGAAGTCATTGTTATTTTTTTCTAAATGTAGATAGATGAATTAAAGAAATGCACAAAGACAATCAAAGAAAAACTTGCGAGTAAGATGAAAAATAATGGAAAACCTTTCTTTTTGTAGTTGAAGAAAATGTAGAGAAAAAGATTACAAACTAGAAGGCATAGATATTGACGTAAATTGCATTAATTCGCAATTTGCTAAAGTCATGAAACTTTGTTTTTCAGATTCAAGGCTGGAAACATTGGGAGCAAGAGACTTCAAACCCTTAATTACGACTTTTGAAATGGTATACAGTATACTATTTGTTTGCCTGTTGCTGTATCTATCTGCGTTGTCCAAACTCCAAATAAAAATCAACGAAAAGGTGGAGCCATTTTTTACTAACTTGTATTCTATGGAAATCGAAATCCTTGTCGAAGATGGTACACAGACAATGGCGGACCTATACGTTGAGAGGTCATCAAACCCCGTAAACTTTCGTAGGAACCTTACTTATGTATATGTGTATATTTTTGAAAATAATTAATTTAAATTGACACCCTGAACAATAAACTTCGAACCATGACACATGTCCTCTATAACATTGAATTTCCATGCCGCTGTCTTCTACTTCAAGTACTATATATGTTTTATTACTAATATATAGAAGAGCGAGAGAAGCAAGTCGAGTCGTCATGTGTGCTTGCTGCTAAAGGGTATTTTTGGTCATTTCACATTACTCCTAAATTTATACAAAGTTAACCCGTGTGAATCAACTTGAAAGCTGGTGCAAATACACGAAATCTGCGGTACTTTAGTATGACACATAGGTCACTCTCTATCTCTATCTGTTCATCTTCTTTGTTGTTTTTCTCTGTCTGTGTTGTGATTTGTATCTTCTTTCAGAGAAGAACTAAATAGGTAATTTCAAAGTCCAGAATTGAATTTGCTCTGCTTTTGTCTCTCTTCGCTCACGCTCAGAATTCTATAACCTTCTTCTTCGCTGTAAGAAATATTTGGAGTTTGGTTTGGAATTTTGTAGTTCATTTGTTGCTAAATTGACATAATCACATGGTTGCCAATCACTGCTGATTTTCGGTCAGAATTCCTTTGGCTTCTGCTTCTTCGTTATAACAGAAAATTGGAATTTTGCTTGGGTTTTTGCAGTTCAGTAGTTGCTCAACTGACTTAATCACATGACTGAGAAGTTAGTTTATTGTTCTATCTTTTTTCATTATATGTGACGATTGCGGTGTCTCGCTATGGCAGAAGGAAAAGTAGACAAAGATTCAACTGGAGAAGTTTTGGACAAGGTTTAATTTCGAGATGATTTAACTGGAAAAGTTATTACAAATAATGACCATGATCGAATTGCTGCAACTAAGTTACTTTTAGTAGGATGGTTTTCCTGTTTTAATAGGTAAACCCATAACTCATAGCCAATTGCTAAAGATTTCAGAGGAGTTAATATGTTCTTTCTGTTTTTGTCAATATGCTTTAAAGAACAAAATGAAAAATTGTCATTAGCAAGGTGCAACTGATGGTCTATAAACAACAATGCCTTAGTTTAGTTATATGTTTCACTCCAAAGTGGGATGAGGTGCAAAAATGAGTCAAAGTAGAATCTTACATTTTACTGAACTAGAATTTAGTGAGAGAAATATATAAATGAAGAATGTTTTGCTTTTACAACTAAAGATTTATATACTTTTATTGTCAGTAAATGTCACGACCCAATTCCCAAATCCGATCGTGATGGCGCCTCTCGTAAAGACAAAGCCAGCCAAAACAACGCAAAATCTCTTTTAAAGCAATTAATTAATATTAACAATTCTAACACGTGCTTAATATAGTCAATAATGCGGAATCAACGATAATAACAAGAGAAACCATCCCGACACAGCCCAAACTGGGGTGTCACAAGTCATGAGCTACTACAGAGTTTGCTATAAGTCTACAAAGAGTAATATCCGATACAATAGTCTGAAGAAAACATAAATGATGTAAGATAGGGGAGACAAGGGGCTGCAGACGTCAACAACTACCTCGTATCTCCAACTCGCTGCCTGGTCCGGAAGGAATCAGTGCTCAGGTGCGGACTCTGCTATGCATGAATCTGCACACATGGTGCAGGGAGTAGTGTGAGTACTCCGACCCAGTGAGTAATAATAATAAATACTAACCGAAGGCATGAAAACACATAAGTGCACAAAGCAATTCTATATCAGGCAATAAATCACTTAAAGCAGTAAAACAGTCAGTCAAATGAAATTTCCCTTTTAAAAATAGGTAAATCAGGTAAAACAACAAGTAAATAGTGAGTAAAAATTTGCCTCTCGGGCCAAGTATCAATCGCTCAGAACAGTATCAGCCCCTCGGGCTCAGTATCAATCACTCAGCATAGTATCAGCCCCTCGAGCTCACTCTCAAATCATATGGGTACCCGCACTCACTGTGGGTGTGCAGACTCCGGAGGGGCCCCTTACGGCCCAAGCGCTATATCAACATAAGGCCTGAAAGCCTTCTCACATCGCTCATAAGGCCTGAAAGCCTTCTCACATCACTCATAAGGCCTGAAAGCCTTCTCACATCACTCATAAGGCCTGAAAGCCTCCTCACATCACTTATCATATCCTCACATATGGCCCTCGGCCTCACTCAGTGCAGAAATCATCATAAGCCCCTCGGGCATCAATAAAATAGTAGCGCTCAGCCCAAACAACAGTGGAAATATCATTTAAGTCTCAAAATTCAATTAAAGCGGCTGAGTTTGTAAAAACAGTATATTCAATAGGACTGAGTTCAAGTAGTATATCAAAATAGTGAGGAAACAGTGATAAAAGTCCACGAAGGATTCAAGTAGTCGACATGAAGCCCAAAATATGGCAATAGGCCCAATTTATGTTAATAATAAACACTTCTCTGTCAAATACGTGGTAAAAACATAAGTCGGGACGGACCAAGTCACAATCCCCAATAGTAAACAACTCTGCGCTCGTTATTAAGCGCGTGTTTCACCTCAATATAGCACTACGTTGTGCAAATCCGTGGTTTCAAACCCTCAGGATATCATTTACTATCATTACTCACCTCAAGCCGGTCAAAATCCTAGCTCGCTATGCCCTTGCCTCTCAAATCGGCCTCCTCGCGCGTCGAATCTGATCAAAACCACAACGAATACATCACAATAGGCTAGTGGAACATAACCCAATCGAAAAGAATCGAAAACATCGAAAATCACGAAATTTGCAAAACTCGAGCCCCGGGCCCACATCTTGAATTCCAGCAAATTTTACATCAACGGATTCCTTATCTCGCCACGAGTTTATACATATCAAGAACTCCCAAATACGAGCTCAAATGACCCATCAAAATCCAATTTGAAATACCAAAACTCAAGCCCTAGTTCTTCCCCCTTTTTGATAAATTTTCATGAATTTCTAGGTTGATTCTACCATTAAATCATGTAATTAGATCATAGAACTCACCTCCAATCAATCCCAGTCGAAATCCCCTTCAATTCTCGTCCAAAAGCTCTCAAGGATGTTAAAAAATGGTGGAAAAATGCCTTAGCTTGCGGAACAAAATGAAACTTTTAAAACCCTTTCTGTCCAGGCATTTTTGCTTCTGCGATCCTCTAACCGCTTCTGCGGACACCGCTTCTGGCGGACCCTGCCCGCTTCTGCGGAAAACCCCAATGGCCATGTCCGCTTCTGCGGTTCCATCGCCGCATCTGCGACACCGCACATGCGGCTCCAAGCCCACATCTACGAAAACTAACTCCTCAAGAAACTCGCACCTGCGACTCCCTTTCCACATCTACGGTCCCTTTTCCGCTGATGCGAAAATACCAGAACCAGCAAATATCAGCAATGACACAAGTCCAAAATTCATCCCGATGGCCATCCGAAATCACCCCGAGGCCCCCGGACTCAACCAAATGTGCCAATCCATCCTAAAACATCATTAAACTTGCTCAATCATCAAAACACCTCCACCAACACCAAAACCATCAAATTACATCGGATTCAAGCCTAAGTTCTTCTAAAACTTCCGAAACACGCATTTGATCAAAAACCCGACCAAAACACCTCCGAATGACCTGAAATTTTGCACACACCTCCAAATTACCTAACGAAGCTACAGCAACTCTCGGAATTCCATTCCGACCCTCGCATCAAAAATCTCAAATATCAACCGGAATTCGCCAAAATACTAACTTCGCCATTTCAAGACTAATTCTAACACCGGACCTCCAAAATTACTTCGATCACGCTCCTAAGTCACAAATCATCCCCCGAAGCTAACCGAATCACCAGAAATCACATCCGAGCCCTCTAACTCATAAGCCAACATCGGTTGACTTTTCCAAACCAAACCTTTCTTAAAGAGACTAAGTGTCTCATTTCCCTCTAAAATCAATCCAAATCAACTCGTTCACACAAGACTCTTATAATGAAGCATAAAGAAGCTGAAAACGGGGAAAACGAAGCGGTAACTCACGTGACGACGGGTCGGGTCGTCACATCCTCCCAAACTAAAACAAACGCTCGTCCTCGAGCGGGCCAAGAAACATACCTGAAGCCTCAAACAGGTGAGGATATCTACTCCGCATCTCCCGCTCGGCTCCCAGGTAGCCTCCTTCAGGGGTTGACCTCTCCACTGCACTTTCACTGAAGCAACATCCTTTGACCTCAACTTCCGAACCTGACGATCCAAAATGGCTGCTGGCTCTACATCATAAGTCAAATCATCATCCAACTGAACCGTGCTGAAGTCCAATACATGGGACGGGTCCCCAACATACTTTCGGAGCATAGATACATGAATACCGGATGCATGCCCGACAAGCTGGGTGGCAAGGCAAGCACATAAGCCACCTCCCCAATCCTCCTAAGTACCTCAAAGGCCCAATAAACCACGGACTAACTTCCCTTTCTTTCCAAACCGCATAACACCCTTCATGGGCGAAACCTTCAGCAAGGCCTTCTCACCAACCATATAAGACACATCTCGAACCTTCCGGTCCACATAACTCTTCTGACGCGACTGTGCTGTACGAAGTCTTTCCTGAATCAGCTTCACCTTCTCTAAGGCATCCTGAACCAACTCTGTCCCCAATAGCCTAGCCTCGCCGGGGTCGAACCAACCAATAGGAGATCTACACCGCCTCCCATACAACGCCTCATACGGAGCCATCTGAATGCTCGATTGATAACTGTTGTTTTAGGCAAACTCTGCAAGCGGCAAAAACCCATCCCAAGAACCTCCAAAATCAATAACACAAGCATGCAACACGTCCTTCAATATCTGAATAGTACGCTCGGATTGTCCGTCCGTCTGAGGATGAAATGTTGTGCTCAACTCCACCTGTGTACCCAACTCTCGCTGAAAAATCTTCCAGAACTGAGAAGTAAACTGAGTACCCCTATCTGAGATAATAGACACTGGAACACCATGCAATCGGACAATCTCCCGGATAAAGATCCCTGCCAGCCGCTCCAATGAATATGTAGTACATACTGGAATGAAGTGCGTGGACTTGGTCAGCCGATCCACAATCACCCAAATTGCATCAAATTTCCTCAAAGTCCGAGGAAGTCCAACAACAAAGTCCATAGTAATCCTCTCCCACTTCCACTCGAGAATATCATCCGCTGAAGCAAGCCACCCGGTCTCTGATGCTCATATTTCACCTGTTGACAATTGAGACACCGAGCCACAAATCCCACAATATCTTTCTTCATTCTTCTCCACCAATAATGCTGCCTCAAATCCTGATACATCTTCGCGGCACCCAGATGAATGGAATACCGCGAGCTATGGGCCTCCTCTAATATCAACTCCCGAAGCCCATCCACATTAGGCACACAAATCCGGCCCTGCATCCTCAACACACCATCCTCACCAATGGTCACGTCTCTGGCATCATCATGCTGGACCCTGTCCTTAAGGACAAGCAAATGCGGATCATCATACTGGCGCTCTCCGATGCAATCATATAAGGAAGACCGAGAAACCACACAAGCCAACACCCGACTAGGCTCCGAAATATCTAGTCTCACCAACCGATTGGCCAAGGCCTGAACATCAACTGCAAAGGGCCTCTCCCCAACTAGAATGTACGCCAAACTCCCCATACTAACTGCCTTTCGGCTCAAAGCATCGGCCACTACATTGGCCTTCTCCGGGTGATACAGTATGGTGATGTCATAATCCTTAAGTAACTCTAGCCACCTCCGCTGCCTCAAATTAAGATCCTTTTGCTTGAGCAATTGCTGAAGACTGCGATAATCGGTGAATACCTCACAAGATACGCCATACAAGTAGTGCCTCCAAATCTTCAAAGCATGAACTATAGCAGCCAACTCCAAATCATGTACAGGGTAGTTCTTCTCGTGGGGCTTTAACTGACGAGAAGCATAAGCAATAACTCTACCCTCCTGCATCAATACACATCCAATCCAAACTCTCGAAGCATCACAATATACATTATAAGAACCTGAAGCCGATGGCAAAACCAATACTGGAGCTGTGGTCAAAGCTGTCTTGAGCTTCTGAAAGCTCTCCTCGCACTCGTCCGACCATACAAATGGAGCACCCTTCTGAGTCAACTTGGTCAAGGGCGATGCAATAGAGGAAAATCCCCGAACAAACCGGTGATAATAACCTGCCAAACCAAGGAAACTACGAATCTCTGTGGCTGAGGTCGGTCTAGGCCAACTCTACACCGCTATCTTCTTCGGGTCGACCTGAATACCCTCGCTGGACACCACGTGCCCCAAGAAAGCCACTGAACTGAGCCAAAACTCACATTTGGAGTACGTTGCATAAAGCTTCTCCTCCCTCAATCTCTGCAATACAACCCGCAAATGTTGCGCGTGCTCCTCCTGACTACGCGAGTACACCAGAATATCATCAATAAAAATAATAACGAACGAATCCAGATAAGGCCGAAATACACATCAAATGCATGAACGCTGCTGGGGCATTGGTCAGCCCAAAAGACATAACAAGAAACTCATAGTGCCCATACCTAGTCCTGAAAGCAGTCTTAATAATATCTGAATCCCTGATCTTCAACTGGTGATAGCCCGAACGGAGATCAATCTTGGAGAACACCCTATCTCCCTGAAGCTGGTCAAATAAATCATCAATGCGAGGCAGGGGATACTTGTTCTTCACTGTTACTTTGTTCAATTGCCTGTAGTAAATGCACATTCTCATGGTGCCATCCTTCTTCTTCACAAACAGAACCGGTGCACCCCAAGGTGACACACTAGGCCGAATGAACCCCTTATCTAGGAGTACCTGAAGCTGATCCTTCAATTCTTTCAACTCCGCTGGTGCCATACGATATGGCGGAATGGAAATGGGCTGAGTGCCCGGCACCAGGTCAATACAAAAATCAATATCCCTGTCAGGGGGCATGCCCGGCAGGTCTGCAGGGAAAACATCGGAAAACTCCCTCACAACTGGAACAGAATCAATACTAGGAGTCTCGGCCCCAACATCCCTCACGAACGCCAAATATGAAAGGCAACCCTTCCCAACCATACGCTGGGCCTTTAGGAATGAAATCACCCTACTGGAAAACATGATCAGTCACACCACGCCACTCGATCCTCGGTACACCCGGTATAGCCAAAGTGACTGTCTTAGCATGATAATCTAGAATAACGTGACACGGAGATAGCCAGTCCATGCCCAAAATGACATCAAAATCCATTATGCTCAATAGCAACAGATCAACTCGGGTCTACAGACCCCCAATAGTCACCAAACATGACCGGTACACATGGTCTACAATAATAGTATCGCCCATGGGGTAGATACACGAACAGGTAAAGCAAGACACCCTCGGGACGTACCTAAATGATGAGCAAAATATGAGGACACATAAGAATAGGTGGAACCGGGATCAAATAAGACTGAGGCATCTCTGTGGCAGACTGAAATAATACCTGTAATGATGGCATCTGAAGCAATGGAATTTGTCCTGCCCTGAAGAGCATAAAAATGAGCCTGACCACCGCCTGATCGACCTCCACCTCTGGGGCGACCCTTGGCTGCCTGACCCTCACCCCTAGCTGGGTGGGTGGGTGCTGAAGAAACTGGACCAGAAGACGAGGGCTGACCCCTCTGTTGAGATGAGCTAGCAGCACGACGAGGACACTGCCTCCACATATGTCCAAACTCTCCGCACTCATAACAACTCCCAGGTGTAGAGAGTGGGACTAAAGGGAACCCCTCGCACCGGAGTGATTAGCTGACGCACTCGGCCTAGAAGAACCCTGAGTAGACGGGGCACGAGATGAACTCTGTGTTGGGAGAGCACCGAGTGAAGGCTGGCCCTGCTGAGGCCATGATGACCACGACCTAAAGATGCCCCACGATACTCTAGACGGGCCGACAGAGCAGGCCTGAAAGAGCAACCTCTACCATCCTGGAACTGGCCCCTCGAAGGAGCACCACTGTAACTGCCCGATCCACGAGGCCTTTTGGCCTCCCTCTCCTCTCGATCCCGACGGCGAACCGACTCAATCTCACGAGCGATATCAACCACCTCCTCGAACGAAGCACCCAATACTCTCTCTCTAGTCATAAGAACACGGAGATGGTAGTTAAGGTCATCAACAAATACTCCTGATCCGCTCACGATCCGACAGAACCATCCAGACGGCATGACGAGCCAACTCCGAAAACCTCATCTCATACTGAGACACGATCATATCTCCCTGTGTTAACCACTCAAACTGCCTACGCAGCTCCTCTCTACGGGACTTCGGTACATACTTCTCCAAGAAGAGAGTGGAGAACTCCTGCCAAGTCAAAGGTGCTGCACCGGTCGGCCTACGCCTCTCATACGCCTCCCACCAAGTGAAGGCAGCCCCAGTAAACTGAAAGGTGGTAAAAGCCACACCACTAGACTCGAGAATCCCTGCTGTACGGAGCATCCGCTGACATCTGTCAAGAAAACCTTGGGCATCCTCGCCCTCAGCACCACTGAATGTCGGAGGATGGAGTCTACCAAACCTCTCAAGACGACGCTGCTCATCCTCGGGCATAGCTGGAACCCTGAACTCCTGCACTGGTGTAACTGGCTGGGCTGGAGGTGCCTCTGGAGTCTGTAATCCCTGCACTACCTGCTCGGATGTGCAAGCAGCGGGGGTCTGATTGCCTCCCCCAGCCTGCGAAGCAGCTGCTGCTGTGGTGGCTGAAACGACCTGAGCCAGGCCAGTGCAAACTGTCAAAATCTGAGCTAAAGTCTCCTGAAGGCTAGGAATCACGATGGCCACAGCCGGTGCCTGAACTGGTGCAGCTGGAGCCTGATCCAGAGCTGGGGAAACTGGTGGATCAACAGGCGCTGCCCCTGCTGCCCTGCCTCTGCCACGGCCACGACCGCGTCCACGGCCTGTCGTGGCCTCAGTGGGTGGCCACGACCACGACCGCGTCCACGTCCGGTAGCTCGTGTCCTCACCATCTGTGAGAGGATAGAATAAAGAGAAATTTAGCACCTGGATCACCAAGTTCGCACGACAAGAATTTCAAGAATGTGAAGTTTTCCTAAAGGTTCCGCAGCCTCTCGAGGATAAGTACAGACGTCTCCGTACCGATCCACGAGACTCTACTAAACCAGCTCATGACTCGTGAGACCTAGTAACCTAGGCTCTGATACCAACTTGTCACGACCCAATTCCCAAACCCGATCGTGATGGCGCCTCTCGTGAAGACAAGGCCATCCAGAACAACGCAACACCTCTTTTAAAGCAATTAATTAATATTAACAATTCTAACACATGCTTAATATAGTCAATTATGCGGAATCAGCGATAATAACAAGGGAAACCATCCCGACACAGCCCAAACCGGGGTGTCACAAGTCATGAGCTACTACAGAGTTTGCTATAAGTCTACAACGAGTAATATCCGATACAATAGTCTAAAGAAAACATAAATGATGTAAGATAGGGAAGACAAGGGGCTGCGGACGTCAACAGCTACCTCGTATCTCCAACTCGCTGCCTGGTCTGGAAGGAATCAGTGCTCAGGTGTGGACTCTGCTATGCCTGAATCTGCACACATGGTGTAGGGAGTAATGTGAGTACTCCGACCTAGTGAGTAATAATAATAAACAATAACCAAAGGCATGAAAACACATAAGTGCACAAAGCAATTCTATATCAGGCAATAAATCACTTAAAGCAGTAAAATAGTAAGAGTCAAATGAAATCTCCCTTTTAAAAACAGGTAAATCAGGTAAAACAACAAGTAAATAGTGAGAAAAAATCTACCCCTCGGGCCCAATATCAATCGCTCAGAACAGTATCAGCCCCTCGGGCTCAGTATCAATCACTCAGCATAGTATCAGCCCCTCGGGCTCAGTATCAATCACTCAGCATAGTATCAGCCCCTCGGGCTCACTCTTAGATCATATGGGTACCCGCTCTCACTGTGGGTGTGCAGACTCCGGAGGGGCCCCTTACGGCCCAAGCGCTATATCAACATAAGGCCTGAAAGCCTTCTCACATCGCTCATAAGGCCTGAAAGCCTTCTCACATCACTCATAAGGCCTGAAAGCCTTCTCACATCACTCATAAGGCCTGAAAGCCTCCTCACATCACTTATCATATCCTCACATATGGCCCTGGGCCTCACTCAGTTCAAAAAACATCATAAGCCCCTCGGGCATCAATAAAATAGTAACGCTCAACCCAAACAACAGTGAAAATATCATTTAAGTCTCAAAATTCAATTAAACCGGCTGAGTTTGTAAAAATAGTATATTCAACAGGACTGAGTTCAAGTAGTATATCAAAATAGTGAGGAAACAGTGATAAAAGTCCACGAAGGATTCAAGTAGTCGGCATGAAGCCCAAAATATGGCAATAGGCCCAAGTTATGTTAAAAATAAACACATCTCAGTCAAATACGCGGTAAAAACATAAGTCGGGACGGACCAAGTCACAATCCCCAATAGTAAACAACCTCGCGCTCGTCAATAAGCACGTGTTTCACCTTAATATAGCACTACGTTGTGCAAATCTGGGGTTTCAAACCCTCAGGATATCATTTACTATCATTACTCACCTCAAGCTGGTCAAAATCCTAGCTCGCTATGCCCTTGCCTCTCAAATCGGCCTCCTCGCACGTCGAATCTGATCAAAACCACAACGAATACATCACAATAGGCTAGTGGAACATAACCCAATCGAAAAGAATCGAAAAACATCGAAAATCACGAAATTCGTAAAACCCGAGCCCCAGGCCCACTTCTCGAATTCCAGCAAATTTTACATCAACGGATTCCTTATCTCGCCACGAGTTTATACATATCAAGAACTCCCAAATCCGAGCTCAAATGACCCATCAAAACCCAATTTGAAATACCAAAACTCAAGCCCTAGTTCTTCCCCTTTTTGATAAATTTTCATGAATTTCTAGGTTGATTCTACCACATGTAATTAGGTCATAGAACTCACCTCCAATCAATCCCAGTCGAAATCCCCTTCAATTCTCGTCCAAATGCTCTCAAGGATATTCAAAAATGGTAGAAAAGTGCCTTAGCTCGCGGAACAAAATGAAACTTTTAAAACCCTTTCTGTCCAGGCATTTTCGCTTCTGCGATCCTCTAACCGCTTCTGCGGACACCTGCCCGCTTCTGCGGAAAACCCCAATGGCCCATGTCCGCTTCTGCGGTTCCATTGCCGCATCTGCGACACCGCAGATACGGCTCCAAGCCCGCATCTGCGAAAACTAACTCCTCAAGAAACTCGCACCTGCGACTCCCTTTCCGCATCTGCAGAACCGCATAATCGGTCCCTTTTCCGCAGATGCGGAAATACCAGAACCAGCAAATATCATCAATGACACAAGTCCAAAACCCGGAACATCAACCAAAAGTGCCAATCCATCCTAAAACATCATTCAAACTTGCTCCAATCATCAAAACACCTCCACCAACACCAAAACCATCAAATTACATCGGATTCAAGCCTAAGTTCTTCTAAAACTTCCGAAACATGCATTTGATCAAAAACCCGACCAAAACACCTCCGAATGACCTGAAATTTTGCACACACCTCCCAAATCACCTAACGAAGCTACAGCAACTCTCGGAATTCCATTCCGACCCTCGGATCAAAATCTCACCTATCAACCGGAATTCGCCAAAATACTAACTTCGCCAATTCAAGCCTAATTCTACACCGGACCTCCAAAATTACTTCCGATCACGCTCCTAAGTCACAAATCATCCCCCGAAGCTAACCGAATCACCGAAAATTACATCCGTGCCCTCTAACTCATAAGTCAACATCCGGTTGACTTTTCCAAACCAAACCTTCCTTAAAGAGACTAAGTGTCTCATTTCCCTCTAAAACCAATCCAAATCAACTCGTTCACACAAGACTCTTATAATGAAGCATAAAGAAGCTGAAAACGGGGAAAACGAAGCGGTAACTCACGTGACCACGGGTCGGGTCGTCACAGTAAATAATGCTTCTGTGTCAGCTTCTAATTTCATTAGTTAACTCTACTTTTATTTTTCATATGATTTCTCTTACCATCCGGGAGTTCCTTTATTTGGATTCTGTTAGTTATATTTCTCTAAGTTTTTTGCGCCTTGACCAACATGTACTATTTCTTCATATGATTTATGAAGTTACTTCTTGTATATTTTCTTTGCGGTTGTTTTTATGCAGTAATTTGAGTTTCAATGGTAAAAGGTCTATTCTACTTATGTTGTTTTCAAAGTGTTGCCTGAGAAAATGGTGCAACTGGAAGAGGAGGGCGAAAATGAACACAAGGGTGCCAATTTTTTCATCAATGACAATATTGACGTGCTGATAGAGATATTGCAAAGGCTGCATGGCGGCTCCTTAGGGGTTGCTGCATGTGTTTGTAGACTCTGGTGCTCCATCACTAGGAACGACTCTCTCTGGGAACACCTCTGCTTCCGCCATGTGTCGCTGCCTCCGGATGGTGTAAAGATGGTGGTGTTGGCTCTAGGAGGGTACCGGAGACTGTACATGGTGTGTGTTAGGCCAATTTTTGACCGACTAAATAAGTGGAAGGAAGTCTGACTCGGAGGTTGTTAGAAGTGTTTGGACACAGCATGAAGTGGAACTTTCGTAATCGTTGTTTTGTGTGGATTATTATGAAAGGGTGTTTTTGGGTTGTGGTAGCGGTGGTGGAAGCAGCGGAGGAAGACTCAGAGGTGGAGGTAGCGGTGGCGCTGCAACAACATCGTTGCTTATGTTCCTTTGCAATGCCGTGAACGTTTGAAAAGTTGAAATCATTTTGATCACTATAAGTATAAGATGGCGAAAAGAACGATGACATATTAGATAAAGCAAGGTCAACTTCCAAAACTTCAACTTTCCAATTTTCGCGAAAATGCTTCAAATTACTTACGGACCTCCAAATCCAAATCTGGACGCACGCCTATGTCCAATATCACCACCTGAGCCTACTGGAACCATCGATACTCCAGTCCAAGGTCAAATACTCAAAATTCAAACCTTGCTCAGTTCTTTAAATTTTGAGCTTCTCAAATGAGAGTCACTCCTAAAATCCTTTCCGAACTTCTCAAAAACCCAAAACCGATGATGCACACAAGTCATAATTCACTATGTGAAGCTACTCGTGACCTCAAACTGCCGACATAGTATGTCACATGGAACAGTGATATAACGACAAGTGGCATTCTCAGTTGATAGAATTAATTGAGAAAAGAAGGCACGGGGAGAAACATCCACGAGACGATTCGAAGAAGAGAACCGGGCCTAATAGTTGACAAAGAATAGACGAGGAGGGAATGAATAAAGAACAAAAAGAAGGAAATGTACATGAACCAGAAGTAAATAAGGAAGGAGAATCAGAATAGTTATAGGGTTTTTTAGCAATAAATACGTCAGTTATAGATATCCTAGACAATGGACAACCAATACATAATGCCATAATAAACCCAAATTATGTGGGAAAAACCGTTACAATTGTACATTCCTATATAAGGGCACAAAATTTTATTTGTAAGGACAGATCTCAAGCACTATGTAAATATACTCTTTACTTTCCTGCCTTCCCGAAATTCTCTGTCTTGATTTTTCAATTTGACCATCAATTAGTTCTTTTGCCACTCTTATTATTTTCCTTAAATATTATCGTGAAACCTTTTAAAGTTTTCTCTCATAAACCTTCCTTCATCTAACACGAGCCATCAATGTATTCTATACTTTGAGGTTATAAAATAACCAAAAATCATAGAAGATTAGATTTTCTCGTATGTTGAAAAACAGAGTTTTTTAAATTTTAAAAATAAACTGATAAATACACATATATAAATAATAGAGAAGGGCCTTGGGGTGGGGGAGGGGGGTTGCAGGTAGGGTTGCTTATCGGGCGGATTGGACGGTTATTTACTCTTAACGGTTTGGCTTATCGGTTATTGGCTTTTAGATGTATTAATCCGCTAGCCACCCGATAAGGTATCGGGTGGATTGGTATCGGTTGAGCTCTTATCGGGCGGTTATCGGGCGGTTTGTCGGCCTAATTCAATCTATATTGCACATGACGCAATTTACCAAATTTAGCGAGGGTCCAAAATTTGCTTCGTCGTGCTTCAAATGTATGCTAATGTTGGCCAAAGAATGGGATTTCTTGCTCTTGTTTTATAACTTCTCCAATTTTCTTTAGATGTCACTCTAATTTCTAAGCAATCCAAGAACACCTGTCGAAATGTGTGCGGATTGACGTTTTTTTTTACATGCAAGCAAACCTGCATATGTATGCGTTAAACCTAATTTAACAACAGATTCTACTCGTTAAATTATCTCTTGTTTGTTAAGTTGTGGTACTTCCACTGTACCTACTGGAGGTGGTAAGAATACGTGAAGCAATCGCGAAGCAAGCAATTAAAATTTGTCTAATAGTAAATTAGTAATAGAGAATAGAGATAGAGTACTGGAAATGGAAGAAGGGTTTTTGATTATTTAATATATATATATATATATATATATATGGATAAAATAAATTTTATATACATATATTCTTAACGGGTTAACGGATTATCCGTTAAGAAAATTGAATAATCCTCCCCCAAACCGATAAGCCGTTAATAAATAAAAAATTCAATCAGTTCCCTGTCCGTTAAACCGTTAACCGGATACCAATAAGCCATTAAGCTTCTGTTTCGGTTCGGTTTTCGGTTTCGGTACGGTTTTAAACACCCCTAGTTGCAGGGTCCAATACACTCACACGTATTCCCTCATCCTTCCCTCCCCCCCTCTCTCTCTCCTCTCTCTCTGTTTAAGAGTTAGGGGGAGGACATTAGTCTGTAATGTCGTTGTATAGATCTTAAATAAAGGATCCCTATTTATTCCAAAGTCTATTTATTATGTGACGAATATTTGACATCTAGATGAAGATGGCCCGTGCGATAATAAGCATTCTGCCTGTTTTTTTTCCTAAGTGTTCTAATGCCAACGGAATAGTGTTCCATCTACTCGTCAGCTAACAAATGTACAGTTCTAGCCTCAATTAATCCGCCAACTCTTGTAATCTTAACATCTGAAAGTGAAAAAGAAACATTAAATGCATTACCATACTGTTATAGGTTCTATGACTATCAACTTTATAGGCATCAATACAATAAAGTGATTCACACACTTTTTCACACTTCTGTTCTCAAGATTTGGTTTTGTCCAGCTTATGGGGTAAGACAGTGTTTGCCAATAGAGAGGCGTGAAGTTGGAGAAGAATTGGTATAGTACAAGTTAGAGTATGTTATCTTAGAGCTCAGTGGGTGACTGTAAATTTTCCTCTTATGATTAACCAAGTAAATTGTGAAACTTATGGGCTCAAAAAAAAATTATTTGCCAAAATATAGAAGGCAGAGGTTCAAAAACATGCAACCAGCAAATTTCAAGTACTTGACCAAATGTTATAAGGAAAAAGTACCAATACATTTGATTGCCCCATAATTCATTCTGTACATTTCTAATTCCTATTCAAGTTTATCAAAAAATTACTAAATAAAATGATTAACATTGTGCTTATAATTAAAAGAGCAAAGTTGTTAAATTAAGTATACGTGAAAGCTAATTAAATCAATTTGTAGCGAGTTGAAACGATTAAGATGTTTCATGAAGAACACATGTGCAGTTAAACATTATGCCTAAGAAGGAATTGACTAACCAGGTATAGACTACACTTCGAAAACAGCATAAGCAGCACATACATGTATCATTGAAAATCAAAATACTGCATAAAAACAATCACAAACAAAGTATACAAGAAGCAACTTCATAAATCATATGAAGAAGTAGTATCTGTTGGTCAAGCCCCAAAGAACTTAGTGAAATACAACTGACAGAATCCAAATAAAGAAACCCCTGGATGGCAAAGATCATATGAAAAATAAAAGTAGATTTAACTAATGAAATTAGAAGCTGACACAGAAGTATTGTTTACTGACAATAAAAGTATAGAAATCTTTAGTTGTAAAAGTAAAACATTTTTCATTTATATATTTCTATCTCTAAATCCTAGTTCAGTAAAATGTACGATTCTACCCTGACTCATTTGCACCCCATCCTACTTTGGAGGGAAACATATAACTAAACTAAGGCATTGTTGTTCTTCATTTATATATTTCTATCTCTAAATTCTAGTTCAGTAAAATGTAAGATTCTACTTTGACTCGTTTGCACCTCATCCTACTTTGGAGCGAAACATTTAACTAAATTAAGGCACTCTGTATGTATTTCTTTAGCTTGTGATTCATGAGATTCCGGGTTTTTGGAGTGCTATGTTCAGTCGAGGGTGTTATTTTATATATGCCGAGCGGCATTCTAAACACTTTATTTATATTTACCTATTAATTGGCTAGTTTTGTATCTTTAATTCATTTTTTCGCAATTTGTTAGGCTTACCTAGTCGTCGAGACTAGGTGCCGTCACGACAGTTCATGGAGGGAGAACTTGGATCGTGAGAAATATAAACCTTGGAGGAAAATTAAGTGAATTAAGAGAGAGAGAAAGAGAGAGAGAGAGATTGTTTGCCTAAGTTCCTTTCTTTAACTTTCGATTCTATTCTATATTGAAATTTCTCGTAAACTTTTTACCTACGTATCCCTATTTTTTGTTTCTTTTTCAAAAAAATGACATTATTAGTTTACAACACCGGATTTTTTTATTTTTCATGTCGGTGCTGGCGACTACAGCAGCGCCTCTGGAGCCGAATGAGAAGATAAGTAATTTTGAACCGCTAAGGAAAGGGGGTCGGATAAATAGTCTTTTTGGGGATAGAGGGACTTGAATCCTCACGATTTTCAAAGAAGCGTACTGGCAGTTTGAGTCACTAAAGAACAAGCAACGGATTGATTAAACGCTAACACGCTCAAGCCTATAGCGTTAGCCTCGCGCATCCGTTTTCTTGCTTGCTTAATCTTAATATATATATATATATATATATATATAAACAAAGAAGAAAATGTTTTTTTAATCCAATTTTTCATTCCTGGGAAGAGAAAGAAGCAGATAGATCGCAAGGAACCACACTGCTGCCGCCGCCCTTCGAGCACGCCTCCTATGCTTATCACTCACCTACGCTCTTGCAACATGCCCCCTTCGGGCCATATAGTGTAATACGCGAAGCAGCTGAGCCATAGCTCTTCGATCGGTATACGTCCCTTGAGGGTTAAAATCAATCTTTCTTCGTCTATGTTGGATATCCTTGAATTAAATCTGAGCCTCGTTACTCTTTCCTACATGGGTCCATAGCTTCTCAACTTGTTTGGTATTTGATTAGCTATTAAAACAATAGGCATGTTTCTTGTTTTGTTAAGAACCTCTCCGTACTTGGCGTCAGAGTATATATATATATTTTAAAGTCAGTTTTATCTTATTGTGTGAAATTACTATTTTACAGTGTAAGTGCATAGAAATGGAATATATTTCTGTACAATATTATCAGAAATGTTAAGGAGTCTGTGAAATTGTCAATTCAATAAACAATGTATTTGAAATTTCATAATAGACCACAAAAAGCGACTTGAAACATGAATAGTTCACATCAAGGGGGATGCTGGGCACGTGACAAAAGCATGGCCCCTCTTTCACATGCCTCTATCTTGCAATGCTATATTGAGACATTTGATAAATCCAGACCCTCTTTTTTTTCCTTTTGGTCACTCCAAGTTGATACACTCTGATAATTGTATCTCTTTGCTTTAATAATTGTTAATATGCTGTGATTTTGGCCTTAACTATGTTTGAAGAGACGGCTCAAACTGATGGCTTAGTTAATACTCCTACGACAAAGCTGTGTATGGCGGTGGGGGTGGGGTAGGTTGTGGCAGAGATCGAGACACCCTTGTCCGAGGCGTATACTCGGAAAATTGTATTGTATAAATAGATTTTAGAAGGCGCGCGCACGCATATATATATATATATATATATATATGTTAAATTTGTTTAGGAGGGGGAAGGGCGAGGGTGGGTGGAGTGGTTGTGCAAGAAAAAAATTAGAAATACGAAATAACAAAAAAAAGAAAGTAAAAATTTACTAGTTAAGGGTAGGGGTTTGCGAGGGGTGGGGTGGAAGTGGTGCAAGAAAAAATAAAAAGTTAGAAATACAATTAAAAA